>NC_133478.1:1312297-1364580 GCF_025370935.1 Choristoneura fumiferana | reverse complement strand
GTAGTAGATTTCAGTTGTGCTGGGGGAGCTCCTCTCCTGGGTTTGGCAGGAAGACAAATTATGGTTGAACCGAAACATCTAAATTTAGCCTCAAATCCAGATACGAGTTCACGGCCGTCAGCACGCTAGCTAGAGACTGTGATTTATAATGTTTTCGTATTCCAACTGTTTTAATAAACTTTATGCAAATTTCAACGTCAACAGGAACGCTTCTCTGCTTGAATATCTGTAGTTCAAGTTTAGTTTGTGTTCACGTTTTTGTGCTCATTTTTCCGTAAAGTTAAATTATCCCCCTCAAACCCGCCATTTTGTTACACTTGTCAACCGTTTTGGCGCCAGTTTTTTCCAGCCAGCGTCTGTTTGCTGTGTAGAATTTAAAACTCGTCCATAAAAATACTTCGGGCGTTTCTCGGAGGATATAGATTAACGACCTCACTATCGCGTTCTGGTGTTTATTGTGGACATAAATCCACTTCCTTCAGTACTGGCGCTGCTGCCTGTCGAACACACAACAAGAGACGGTTTTTTCTTCACCTTAATTATAAGACAAAGAACGAGAACACAACAATGCAAGAACTATCCCACTCTGCCTATCTAATTTACTCTACTTCATATAATTTAGCAATAAGATGCTATTTATGTAAGTCGTGTTTTTTCATCCTTAGAGATTATAAAGAATAGTATATTTGGTCATCCTTTTTCGTAGTCACACGACAATGCGAACTCGATTGTGACTAATTATGCTCGTTCTATCACAAAAGCTAGGCTATTTTTATGGTGTCCTAAGTTCTAAGTTGCCTAATGTGGTTGTGGTTATTTTATATGGCATCGGCTTAGCAGCTCGCGGTCTGAATCGATCGGAGGTGTGAAATCAAAGGGTAGAGTTTATAGTCATCATCATCATCATCCCAGCCTATATGCGTCCCACTGCTGGGCACAGGCCTCCTCTCAGAACAAGAGGGCTTGAGCCATAGTTCCCACGCGGGCCCAGTGCGGATTGGGAACTTCACACGCACCATTGAATCGCTTCGCAGGTTTGTGCAGGTTTCCTCACGATGTTTTCCTTCACCGCAAAGCTCGTGGTAAATTTCAAATGTAATTCCGCACATGAATTTGGAAAAACTCAGAGGTGCGAACCGGGGTTTGAACCCACGACCCTCTGCTTGAGAGGCGACAGGTCAAACCACTAGGCCACCACGGCTTCAGTTTATCGTATCTCCTAAAAACTTTACTACTTGTGTGCATACATACATTCATTATAAAAGCCAGTGCGTGATCTTGTAATAGTCTAGTTTAAATAGACGCAGAATGCAGTGCGTGTTTCGGAAGTATCACTCTCGTGCATATGATGACAAATACTTATTTAAGCACAACAAAATAAGCAGAGATAGCATCACATCTGACACACAACTTTCGAACTTTACGAACTAATTCCGCTATTATAGCAAGGCAAGGGAATAAAAACTAGACCACAATTCAGCCAGTTTTTTTATAAAATTTTATAGACTGAAGACTTCGTGCTTTAAGCCAGAATTTAGCCAGTGACACTTATCCAGTGTAACTAATCATTAAAAAAAAAAACACAATTTAAATTTGACACCCATATGCCGACCACATGCGCGGGAGTTCGAAACGAGTGTCACTGATCTGTGTATCATTAACTTACACATGTCTGTGCGCACCATTATCTGTTACGTTAGGTTTAAATTTAACGGATTTGGTCATAAAACCAGTTAAGCATTTAACACTTTACGATTGCATTAACTCTGTTATTCACATACCTATGTATGTACAAAAGATGTCTTAAAATAATTAGCTACAGGGATAGCAAAGATCTACCAGAGATTCCATACATTACGCCACACCAATTTTAGTCTTTTTTAGCCCCTCCTCTAATCAAAGTTAATTTTACTAAGGCCTGTTTCACCACTTGTCACTAACTTTAAGTAACGGATATCAGTGATGCCGTCGCTGTTTGTTGTCCAAATAAACAAAGACTCATTACTTTTATCTGACACTTAAAGTTAGTCGACAGGTGTGCAACGGCCCTAAGACTGTAAAAATTATACTTCGTTTTTATTTTAGCATTAGAAAAAAGGTAAGCGATCTTGATACTGTATATTTTTATTAAAAAAACACTTCAAAAATAAGTCACAGCAAATATGTAACAATTAGTAAGGGCATTGATCATTTACATGCTTTTGGTATCATTAAGTAATAGTTACTGTTTTTTTTTTAAAGTTTTTCAAAAAAGAGACTCGTCAAGATAACTTACCCTTTTTCCAATGCTAAAAAACGAACCTCAACAAACTGAATCCGATCACTTGACGTGCATTGAGTAGGATAGGAAGCAGGCGCCACACTACTAAGTGCTATATTCGAATTTCGTATCTTGCCGTCTCGCTGACGCTAATATTATTTATACGAGAGTGAGAGGGATGGTACGATACGAACTTCGATTTTCGAATCTCGTAGTAGCCCCCCAGGGAAGGCAGCGCTAGCGCTGATGACGCTCTGCTGCAGCGCAAAGTACCAACTGTCTACCCTCGAATCAACCCAATAAAAGTCAAAGTCAAATATTTATTGTGAATTAACGCTAATCCCTTAATAAGGTTGGTCCTGCTTACGACTCCCTAATCACTCTTTATTTTATGTGGAATAAAATAACAACGTAGCCGCGAAAAATACCAGCCAGAATAGCAGAGGAGCCCGCAAGCCCACGATTTTCTCCAAACTGACGACTCCAATTTGAAGCCAAACCTCGCCGAAACTGAATGTTCAATCAGTGCCCTTAGTGTAAGTTTCGGTTACAAAATACGTCTCGATCGCGTTCGCGTTAAAATCTCAATTTGTATGCAAACACGAACAGCGCCTCTAGCGGAACGTTTGCGATGTACGCGTTTCCATAGAAATTGAGATTTTAACGCGAAACGCGATCGAGACGTATTTTGTGACCGAAAACTTTCACTAAGGGTACGGTCTGTGGCACAGGTACTATTTACGTTACTACAAAATATATCTCGGTTTGCCAGTCACAAAACAATTCACATAAATATTCAAAGGATTTCTACGAACCAATTTCCAAGAGCGCCATTTGAATCACTATTTCCTATGATATTCCGTTTTCCTGTCGATTATAGTCAGTTCATGAAACTGGCCATTCATCTCACGTAGTTATTGCAAACAATTACACAAAGCGTCTATTGCCCATTCGATGTTAATGAAGTCCAGGGAACGCAGTTTTATTTACAGGTAATTATTTAAAACAATGCTGTCAACATTCTTTGTGGACGGTAATTCGTTAGCATTAGCACTGGATGTTATATGCCGTATTTTTCTTGATTTCCGTGAGCTTGGGCAGACGGCTCAGTTCATTGATAAACCACCTGGTAATTCGCTTTATAGCCATTTTTTAAATTTTTTATACATATAACAACTTCAGGTCAACTAATAAAATTTACAAACTTTACGCGTGACATTGACGTAACACATAAGAGAGACATCATAAAAACTCACTTTTGACCCGTCTTTAACTAAATATGTGGGAATTAAAAACGTTTTACATAGTTACGGACATTAAAAAACACCATAATAAAATTAAGAATCTTTACACTGTTTTAATTCTTAAATTATTGTTTAATTGTTTTTTTTGTACGTGTTACTCTACTGTATTTTTTAATAGTGGCATATTTGCTGGTCAATGTTGAATTTAAGCCTTATTTTCATAAGTTTTTTATATTGTACCGTTTAGTGGCCAAATAAACATTAAACATTTGATTATCGTTTAAACAGTAAGAGTAAGGCCACTAGTATCTCTTACAGTTAAAGGAAATCAAAAATAACACAATGTATAAGACACTGTACGAGTACACCGTTTATCAAATGTCAAGTCAGTCAAGTTCGACACTACAAGATGAAACAAAAGAACGGAAAAGTTAAACGAGTAGGTCACAGGTGTATAACAGGTCTCGGTTGGGACAATAGATCATATGAATTTGCTATTACGCCCCATTGACCTAGCAAATTAGGCGCTGCGTCGGCTGCGAATGGAATCAGATCAATGGACAAGACTTCCACTTGACAGCAATCAATTACTATATCAATCATGCCATGCTGCTCAAATATGATAAACTACACTAAACTACTAGGCCGCGTGAACCTACGGCGATTGAAGGAAAGAAAACATTTATTCGTGACATGACATGACGTGACGTGACATGGATAAGAGTAATAATAATAATAAAATGAATGAAAAAAAATTCAATCATTCATGAAATGAATGATGCATGTCACAAAATGAATAGAAATTGCGGAATTATAATAATAATAATCTTTATTTCAAGTAACTGTGACTCATTTTGTTAGTAGACAGGCTTATTTCTAGAGTTAGTAATAATTATGATAAGTTCTAACAAATGTGTCAAATTCAATGACCAAACCCAGCGGTTATGATTACGACATTTTATCATATCCCCATCCCGTGCGAATATTGGGATAAAAAATTGCCTAAACCTTGTATAACTACATACCAAATTTCATTAAAATTTATCAAGTAATTTTTGCGTGAACATCGTGCTACAAACATCCATCCATCCTCACAAACATTCGCGTTTATAATATAATTATTAAGTAGGGGGTAATTGGGTACTTCAGCCATCAGAGTTATACAGTCACTTGCTTGCATCCAAATACAATTAGATTACCTGCTATAATTACTACAGTGTAAATTGGGGTATATTTATTAATAAAACATAGCACAGTACAAATCAAAATAAAGGTAATAAAGGTAACAAAAACTACATACAAACTATTAAATTTATAAATAAAAAAGTTGCCCAAAATCACTGCCAGGTGGTAAGGTGCCCAGAAGGCTGGCAGCATTACCAAGCTGTATGGCAATGCTTAATCTTTGTGCTAAGAAAAAGCCCTCAGGTCACCCGAAGCCGTAATTAATTTGGTCATTGAATTTGACACATTTGTTTTCATAAGATAGTATTATAGTAGAAACAAAGCGGTACACTTGGGCTCTTTTTGGGGTGAACTGGACGCTTCACATACGTTTCTTCAAGAATTCACTCGAAACTTGAATCTACAATAAAATAATGGCAACATTTAACCAACATAATGCGATAGTGCGTGTTAGAATAGCAATTAAATTAATAAAACATGTCTGGGGAGCAACAGGCGCGTCTAGCGAATCGACAATGAGGATCGTGGGCCCGATAATAGCCAGGGCCGGTCGGATACCGCATGCAATATGCGCATTGCATGACATGGAGTTACCGTGCACAGGGGAGCCGTGGCAAGGGCAGGGAAGGGGACAGAAAAGTAGTTTTGTTACCTTATAGATGGGTAACCAACAAAAAGTTCGAAAACCCCCGACATTGTCACTTCAAAGTTCAATAACTCAAAAACGGATGAACCGATGTTGATAAAACATTAGAAGAATCATCGCTAGAAAACCGGCTTTCGAATAAAAAAGCCGCATCCAAATCTGTTCACCCGTTTAAGAGCTACGGTGCCACAGACAGACACACGTAGCGGTCAAACTTATAACACGCCTCTTTTTGCGGGGGGGTTAAAAAAACAGTTTGAATGCAAGCTTTTTTTGCTGGCTATACAAATAGGTACAAGATGTTAATAAAATAACTGAAAGCCTCAACTGAAAGTAGTTTGTCCAGAATCGAGAGTGGAATCGACTACACTATATTTTAAAGCAGGTTATGTATTTTTAAATCCCTTTTCACTGTACCCAATTGCACAATAAAACTCCGGCGACATTTCAATTTCTAAACGCACTGAACAGCAGAGCTATACGTGGCTATACGATACGAAATTTGAAAATCGAAGTTCATATCGTACCGTCCCGCCGACATTTATAAAATACGAAAGTGAGAGGGACGGTACGATACGAACTTCGGTTTTCGAATTTCTTAGTAGCCCTGCAGAACACTATAGCTGTGATTTCCTTTGACGTTACGTAGAATAAGGCAGTGCATTAATGCATCATTCATCGATGAAAGGAACGTGTGACATTGATTGAATAATCTAAGCAATGCACTCCACTCCTGTGGCCAGTGTCAAAGGCCCTTAAATGACAACAGAATTGATAATAATGGGAAAAGAAATATCGTTACACGAGCTAAAAGCGTTAAAAAAAAAGCTAAATTTAAATAGAAAAAGGTTAAAAAATATTATACAATTAATGTCTAAAGGTAAAAATTTCAAGTATAAAGATCTAGAAAAATTAGAATAGTTTTATTAATGTATCTCTTCTGTCATGTCTTTGTTTTAATTTGACTTTTAACCTTCGACTGCGAACTCGTATGTTTTTTTTTTCGATTTGGCCGAAAAGGTTAATCGCCGGATAGTTTCTATGGATGAACGACTGGGGAAAAATAAATTAATAACATTGGCCCAAGCCTTAAGGCCACCATTGAGGGAATAATAATAATAAGTTTAATGTCATTGTTATATTATAAATTTGTCACAGAAAATATCTTGCGACGATTTCGTTATTGGCGAAATTCACAATTATTTAATGTAAACAACCGTCCACTGAACAGTTATAATAACCTTTTTTTTTGTTGCTCCATTATTGCACAAAAAAGTTCATAGACGCGTGTTTCAAGCGGATGGCACTCGCGCTCGCACTGGTCCCAAACGGCCCGAAATACCGTGTCCGTGAGCAGTGTCTATGTGTGCGTTGCTCGAGCGCACTTGTATGGAGATTGACTTCTGAACTATCTATGTTTTGTGCCCATACCAGTTTAATACATCAGTGGCCCATACCTACATCTATCTGTAAAGTTAACGGACATCAAGAAAAGCATGCAAGCATGAGAATATGACGCTCGGTTAAAATTAGCATGTTATAGAAACAAGTTTAGAGTTAAAATAAACTGTAAATAAAGTGCACGAGTTGCAGCTAGTTTCGAGTCGAGTTATAGGATAAATAAGGGTGTAGGCGTTGGAATTGTCGATTCCCCGGTCGCGGTTGGCGGCACTAAACTCGGCTCGGCATCGTGCTTATTTTCTCATGACCAGTCATTCTGTAACTTATGTAATTCTTGCTATTAAATAACTGGTATTGGTGAGTTATAAGCACCTTTAGAATGAAACTGACTCAATACAAAATAGCCTTTAAAAAAAACAGTTTTAAAATTTTGAATATTCCGAAGTGCGTCAATTTCCTTCTAAAGCAGCGTTCAAAGTAATAAGCACCTAGTTCTTTTTTCAGTAAAATCTTGTCTTTTTGGAGAAATTTAAGTGAGATTTTAAAGTAGGTAAGCCAAAAAATTTCTAACCCAAGTCTCTTTGCAATTCGAACACTATAGCCTGGATACACCACGCGATCTGTATAGAAACTTTTCAAATCTTATTGCGCGTGCGTGAAGTAAACACCAAGAAAAAACAATTGAAGCTAGAAAACACGCGTTTTCCAAGAGGTATTATATCATACCAAACTTCGACGAAACCGTTAAAACAGTTTCCGAGATCCCCGAAATGAATAAATACATAAATATTTCTACAAAAATTACTCGTTTCAATATTATAAGTATTTATAACAGAAACAACACGATTATTACGCGCGCAAAAAGTTTTCTTTGACATATTTTTTGAGCAACGGTTACATCGCTCAAACTGCCAGCTTCATTGATGTAAAAAAAGTTCAATTGTTATTTTTTCGTGGTTACAACTTATAACAAGCTTGTGATGAGGCAACTATTTAAGCCTTAGTAAAACACCCTTAATTTCATAACAAAGATTGCTCCAGACAGTTGCTAAGAAAAAATATTATTCATGTCTTGCAAATTGCTTTTTTGACTGGCTTCTATGAAATTATTTTGAAGTACTTACTGCTAGGGGCTGTAGCTACTGCGCATAAAGCCAATCTCAATTAGGATAACTCAAAAGCTAATTCAGTTAAAAACTTGGCACTTGGCTGGCATAACGTTAACGAATCCTGAAGCAAGGAGAGTACTGCCTACGAAATTTGACGTTCGTATCATACCGTCCCTACCACCCTCGTATTAAATTAGCATCAGCGCCAGATAGGTACTCGGAATTTGGCCGTACTTTCAAAATGTACAATGTATGTACATGTATAACTTTCAGCCTCCCCAAATGCAACTCAGCTTGCCAGACTAAAAAAAAGCTGATCTAAAGACTGGATGGTACAAATCCATACTAATATTGCAAATGCGAAAGTGTGTGTTTGTATGTTTGTCCGTCTTTCACGTCGAAACGGAGCGACGGCTCAACGTGATTTTTGGCATAGAGATAGTTTATGGGCCAGAAAATTACATAGGCTACTTTTTATCCCGGGAAATGCACAGTTCCTGAGGGAACAGCGCGCGATTACCCAATTCCACGCGGGCAAAAGCTAGTATCGTGACAAAAAGTATCTATGTAGGTATGTGTTATTTCAGAGTGAATCTCTAATCAGAGCTAATCCGTTCAGCCGTTTTAGAGTGAAAGAGAATCACACTGAAAAACACACATACCTACTTTCGCATAAAATTATAATGGTACGATTACACGTGAGAGTAGCGTAAGCTACACGAGCACAAACGCATCCCTCCCGCTCTACCCCCTTAAGTGTGAGAGAGCCGGTCTCAAATGTTAGGGGACGCGCCCACGCTGGCGCGGAAGCAGCCAATGCCGCCAATGACCAGTCGCGTGATGCATTAACATCATTTATTCATTACGGCGGAGGAAACAGAAACGGAAATAATACTTTATAAGACAACGGGAGCGAGCGCTGCTGCTAATTGGGGTGTCAACGAAAGTTACAAAAATTGTGGCTTGCCGTCGTAACAGCTCGATTCCTTAACGGACTGCAATTTTTAGAGTTCCGTGCCTTAAAAGGAAAAAATGGAACCCTTATAGGATCGCTTTGTTGTCCGTTTGTAGAGACCCTTTTTTCAGGAACGCGTGGAAGTATCAAGCTGTAAGTATCCCTTATATACAATTTGATAAGCAGTATCTAAAATGGGCCACACTACGTACATCGCTTAGGAGAGCTCTGCTAGCAGGTTTCCTCACGATGTTTTCCGTCACCGTAAAGATCGTGGTAAATTTAAAATGTACTTAATGCCGCACATGAATTTCGAAAAACTCAGAGGTGCGAGCCGGGGTTTGCGCGAGTCTAAACCGAATGATAAAACACTAAATTCACAAGTTTTTAAAAAATATTATTATACAGGCTTTTATGCTGACTATACTTGCATTATCTTTACAGTCCAACCTACTTTTGTATAATCAATCTGATTACAAGTCAATCCGACCGCTGCATTGTGAGGAAATCAAAATTAAGTACAACCTAGGAGTACAACCTAGCAACATTTAAAGTAAACAATACGAGGTGAACTACAATAAAATTTTGCAAATAAAAACACAATCTTATGTCGTAACTCGGACATGTTACAGTCTGTAATTAAGAGATTAATTAAACTCTCGCATGCTTGTAATTGTGCGTTATGGTATTATGCAATGATTCCATTTTAATAAACAAATAGGTTAAGTGAGAGTGATCGTAACTGAATGTGAAATTTGCGGCCGTTTGTGTAAGACTATAACACCCATTCAGTGCCGTTGACGCCCATCGGCGTCTTGGTGGACCCTAATGTAATGCCGATGACGCCGATGAGCGTCTAATTTAGCTTTCCCTGGATGCCGGTGACGCCGATGGGCGTCTGTTCTGCAGAAGCGTCGGCATCGCGGCAAAGTACGTAATCTGGCGCTCGGCAATGAATGGGTTTACAAACACATAGGTCTAGGTCTTTTTTCTGATCATACGGGGAATATGAACATGCTAATATTATAAATATGCGTACGTGAGTATGTTAGTTGATTTGTTACGCTTTCAAAACTTAATTGTATACCTTGGTGTTACTTTGTTTACATACCTAATAACCATTTTCTTTGTTTCTTTCACGCTTAAAATACTCAACCGATCGTGTGCGATGCCACATACAGACAGGCATAGGTGTCAAACTTATATAAGTCTCATTTTTGCGTGTCGGCGGTTAAAAACTAAATGACGACATAATGAGGGATTTCACAAAAGCGAAATATCGGTAGATGGCGTTAGTATCGTATAGTCCGTTTGACGTTTGCTCGTGATTGGTTAAAATACTAAATGAACCAATCGCAAGCAAACGTCAGACGTCAAATGGAACTCACTTTACTAACGCCATCTAGCGATATTTCGCCTTTGTGAAAACCCTCATTTCGACAAATGATAACCTTTACATACCACGCTGTTGCAACTGTGTACCTGGCCGTATGTGTAACGGCTGGCGTGTGAATGGGGTGCTAAATCGGGCACGAATATTTAAAAACAACCACCAGGTGTTCACGCTGTAATTTCCTACACTATAAACTCAGATAGGGCAATTAGCAAGCCTGCAGAACTGGTACGGACAGCGCAGAGTATTTACCTTATGTAAATAGTGATTTGGTTGCACCAGGAAATTCCGCGGGTGTCACTCAACTTATTTTTTTTAAACACCAGGTTATTTCGATGCGGTTATTTTCACGGGGAACAATGTTATCAGATTTTTTTGCAATTTTGAGATTATAAAAATGTAAAACAAAAAATAGTCTTAAGACCAAGATAATCGGGCACCAACAGCCACTAACAAAAAGGTTAAGTATAAAATAAAGTTTTTTTAACAATCCTTTTTTTTATTAAATGATTTTGTTTCGTGTTTGAACCGTTAAATAATATCGATTAGGTAATCAACAACAAAGTCTATACAACGTAGATATAATGTATATTTTAATTCGACCAAAAAGAAGATTTGAATCCCACTAATATTACAAATGCGCAAGTTTGTAAGTCTGTGTGTTTGTTACTTTTCACGTCAAAACCGATTTAGATGAAATTCGGTATACAATACAGTGTAGATAGTTTATGATTCCCGGGGAAGGACATAGGATAGTTTTTAACCCGGAAAATTGCAATTCCCGCGGGATAGCGATAAACCAATTCTACGCAGACGGAGTCGCGGGCAACAGCTAGTATTTAATATTTGTTGATTTCAGATATTTGTTGACCTTAATGCCATCTGAGTGCACAGCACACGCACACTAGAAATCTAGAACGCAGTATTCCGAGTAAACCAATTCATAATTTATTTGTCGGGCGTGGTTGGCGCCTGCATTCTGTAGCTCAGTGCAGCACACGCGGACAATAGACGGTAGATACCTAAATAGGCAGTCGGAATTACACGAGGTAATTTGTATTGAAATTTATGTATTTATCCGTCTGTCAGTTGCTAAATAACATTCACAGATATTCATCATTATCATATCAGCCGAAAGACGTCCACTGTTGGACATAGGCCTCCCCTATAGATCTCCTGCTGCTTCGGTTGGCAGCGGCCTGCATCACCGTGAACCCGCGGCTTTAACCTGGTCATCCGTCCATCTCGTTGATGGACGTCTTACGCTGCGCTTGCCGATCCGCGGTCTCCATTCTCCATTCGAGAACTTTTCGGCCTAAACGGCCATCTGTTCTCCATGCTATAAGGCCTACCCATTTCCACTTCAACGAGCTGTCCGTGACCCTCGTTCTTGAGATATTAAGCACTGAATCGTAAGAGACAGACGGTTCTGAACAAAGAAAAAATAACATGGTTATGAAAAGAAGAACTGTAACTACTAGGTATAATATTAAATATATTGACTCAGATAACTCACGTCTTAAATCGAGTTTAGCCCGACATGTTTCGGGCTAATCCGTAGCCCTTCCTCTTCGGAGCAACGCGAATCGGCGGAACCTTAACACAATTGTACGAACGTTGCTTTTGCATTGAAGTAATGGAAGTATATATGAGTCGTTGGCGTCGCAAAGGTTAATAATACATAATAATCAAACTCATATATAATAATAATAGTAATTTTGTAATCGTTAATTAAAACCTTCCAAGCAAATATTATCAATCATCATCTCAGGAGGTATTAAAAGTAGTATTTCCGTCGGTCAAAACCATGGCAAAACATACCTACGACAGTAATGTAATTAACGACGATATCAAGTGTTTTTTTTTTCGCAAATAAAACACTAAGTGTGTTTGAGTGTTGCGGGTGTCCATAGGCGGCGGTGATTGCTTCCCATCAGGTGATCCATGGCTCCATTTCCCCCACGTAAGGTGATTTTCCACCGGCGAGGCGAGACGAGAATTGAAATTTGTATGGCGCGAGAATGCATACAAATTTCAATTCTCGTCTTGCCTCGTCTCGTCTCGCCTCGCCGTTGAAAATCACCATTATACATATAACAAAAAGTTAAGGTGAACAGGTTTTTTTTTATATTAACGCACCTACGGCATACAAACAAGGTCGTAAATAGGAAGGCGACAAAAATATCTAGGCACCTTAAGGCCACTAACTATAAGGTCGATATAATTATTTTTGACGCTATAGCTGTGTAGGCATTTATGCCCTCGACTGTACATACAATAGGTACAAGAACCGTGCGCAAAAGGGTATCTTTCATTCGTTTCAACACCTCACTGCTTTCAATCTGTCTACGAAACGAAATTAGAGGTATTCGCCGGAATCGAACACCGGTACTGTAAACATTGCCAGCTGCTGTATATCAGCAGCATGTAGAACGGAAAACACGTTTAGGTACGCGTTTTGTAATGGATTTAGTTTTGTTGTAATATTAGTTGTGAAATTTAATTTATTGCGGTTAAGAAGTGTTTATTAATATGTTCTGTGCCCTTAGTGTAAGTTTTCGATTACAAAATACGTCTCGATCGCGTTCGCGTTAAAATCTCAATTTGTATGGAAACACAAACAACGCCTCTAGCGGAACGTTTGCGATGTTCGTGTTTCCATACAAATTCAGATTTTAACGCAAACGCGATCGAGACGTATTTTTAACCGAAAACTTACACTAAGGGCACTGATCTGAGTTTTGTTATGTTATGGTGTAAACTATTTAATGGATAACTTAGGAATTTGTCAAGAAAAGAAGGAAAGAGAGAGAGAAAACTGTGACCATTACGGAAATACTGTGTGGGTCAAAGTATGAACCTTTTTAGGGTTCTGTAACCAAAGGGTCCAAACAGAATCTTATTGCTGACACTCACAATGTCCGACCATCCGTCAGTCTGTCACACAGGATTTACAGCAATTGGTTAAAGCTTACAGTCTTCAAATTTTCACCGCCATTTTTAAAGCCACACCAATTGTAATTTTTTTTAAATGATTTTAAGAATGGACCCATACAGCTAAAATGCGGCGCAAAAAAATTCGCTCTTCCATCAAGTGGGGTATTGGGTATTGTGTTTAGACTTCATTTATTGGTTGATAACGAAACAGCTTTCTCAGACGCGCTAGTGTCAGTTTAAATAACCTGATAAAAGAGATGGACATTGATATATTTAACTGTAATGTCTCATCTGTGAGGCGAAGTTAGTGATGAGATGTTTTGATTAGCATGTGGGCATGTCATTCGATCACTTTATCTTATATTCGTTTTGTTCTATTTTATAAGTAGTGCAATGCCTACCCGATTCCAAAATTGGAGTGAGAATATCATTTGAAGAGTTATGTTTTTGAGTAGGGTGTGATATAGCACGCGTCATCTCGTTTAAGTTAAGCTTAAACTTGTATTTTGAGACTATCTGTGAGATCCTGTAATTGGCTATGTGTCACTATTTTCATATTCATATTGTTTTATAAGCTGTTGGTTCTCCTCTAAATAAATAAATAAATAAATAAATAAATAAATAAACTGTATATTTGCAATAAACATTTTAGAAACAAAGGACTGAGCAGCCATTACGTTAGATTTTTTTGCAAAATTTTATAGTAGGTAAAGAATTTTTTACCTTCACATTCACTTACAAACTAGAAATTTTGTGAGAATGTTTATTATTTATTATGTATACTTTAAAAAATAAAGCAGATATTTATAATTTTTTATGAAGTCTTAAATTGATCCCTTGATAAATTTTGCTTAATAAAAGCAGTGGTCTTGAACCTACCGATTTTTCGGTATTTCTACCGATATGGACTCTGTAGAGAATAAATGGAAATTATCCCGATTTTCTACCGATTTTACTTCTAAGTTGGTAACCCTTTTAATTTGTGTTTTTTTGTGTTGCTTGGGACTACTACGAAATTCGGAAATCGAAGTTCGCATCTTAACATCCCTCTCACTCTCGTATTAAATAAAATTAGCATTATTAGGCAATAAACATGTGTGCTGCCAATGCATTTAGAGTATGTTTTTCAGTTGCTGTGTGATTGTAAATGATGAATCTTTTCACTGTTCGCATGCATATATGCAGTAGTTTTAGTTCTTAAGTTAAATATGATGTAAAATGAGTTTTTTGAATAAATTATTATTATTATTTTGTTATTTTTAAAGAATAATCTCGACTTAAAGTCGGTTTTTTTTTTTCATGATACGGGCACATGCCAAGTATCATGTAACCATTGTGTTTTAAGTTATTTGTGTGATGTTTGTGTCAGTGTGGTGTATGTTGTATCGGTTTGTTATTTGTGTTTGTCTGTCTTGATCGTTATAAACTGGTAATGAAGTTGGATTTAAGAATCGGCGTACTATAGAGCATGTGTCTAGGACTATTGACTTTTGTAGGGGTATATATGTGTTGTCGTGAAGGTCTAACATTTTAAGTGCTGTTTTAAGGGTTTTTGGGATGATACCTGTCGAGGAAATAATGATGGGGATGATCTTGACGACTTCCTGGTGCCACATCTGTTTAATTTCGTCTGCTAACGGTATGTATTTTTGTATTTTTTCAGTGTGTTTCTGTTTCAAGTTGTGTGTGTTAGGAACTGCAATGTCTATGAGGTAAGTAGTTTTAGTAGGCTTATGAATAAGTGTAATGTCGGGTCTATTGCTGAGAATAGTGCGGTCTGTTATTATGTCTCGGTCCCAGTAAAGTTTGGTTGTGTTATTTTCGAGTACGTTCTTAGGCTTATATTGGTAGTAGGGTGTGTAGGTTTCCAGGAGTTTGTGTTTCAATGCAAGCTGTTGGTGTATGTGTTTCGCGACGTTATTGTGGCGGTGGGTGTATTCTTTTTGTGCGAGAAAACTACATCCTCCCGTGATGTGGTCTATTGTTTCGGTGATTTGGTGACATAATCTGCATTTATCGGTTTCTATTGGCTGTTTTAGGATATATTTTGAATAATTCCGGGTTTTTATTACTTGGTCTTGTATTGCAATAAGGAAGCCTTCTGTTTCGCCAAAAATATTTCCCTTTGTGAGCCATGTGCAGGATGCTTTTTGATCAATGTAGTCTTGTGCTAACTGATGTGGATATTTTCCATGTAGTGCTTTGCTTTTCCAGTTCTCGATTTTTTGTTCTGTAGTGCAAATTTTACGTTTTGGGTCGAACTGTTTAGTGTTAAGCTGTAGGGGCGTTCCGGATTTAGGTAGTTCTGTAATGGCTTTGTGTAGTGGGCTGTCACTGGCTTTCGTGAGGAAGTATGATCGCAAGTTGTCTATTTGTGTGTAGTGCAAATTTTTAATATCTATGAAGCCGCGACCTCCGAGGTCTCTGTTGAGTGTGAATCTCTGTACTGCTGAGTGGATATGGTGAGTATTGTGTCTGTAGCATGCTGTACGTGTTGTTGTGTTAAGGGCTTCCAATTCAGTGTCTGACCATTTAACAATTCCAAAAGAATATGTTAGTACTGGGATGGCATATGTGTTGACTGCTTTTGTTTTATTTCTAGCTGATAGTTGGCTCTTTAGTATTTTGTTTAGTCTCTGCTTGTATTTAGTTTTCAGTGTATGTTTTATTTCTGTGTGGTTTATGGATGTACTTTGAAGATATCCTAGGTATTTGTAGGTTTCTTTTGCTTCCATTTTATCAATAGCCCCTCCTTGTAGTTCTAGATTGTATGGTTCCGTCACTTTGTGTTGTCCCTTAATGATACTATTAATTTTACATTTATCAGTTCCAAATGTCATTTTGATATCTTTGCTAAAAATCTCAGTTTCTCTAATCAACTGTTCTATATTTTTTCTGTTAGGTGCATAGAGTTTTATGTCATCCATGTAAAGAAGGTGGGTCAGTTTTATGTTGTTTTGTCTGTCGATTGTGTATCCATGGTCTGTTTTATTTAGAATTCTGGAGAGGGGATTTAGTGCTAAGCAAACCACAGTGGGCTGAGTGAGTCACCTTGAATATTCCACGGGCTATCTTTATTGGAGTTGTACTTAGTGTCGTTTTTTCTGTGTGTATGTGTAATTTAGTAGACCACTTTTTCATGGTACCTTGTAAGAAATCTATAGTATTGGATCAATTTTGTATATTTTGAGAACTTATTTATTATATTATTATTATTATTATATATGTGTAAGAAAATGATCAAAAATTTTAATAAATAAACCATAATGCCTTAAAGGTACAAAGCATGAGGAAAACAATTTATTTATATTAATTAAAAATGGTAACTACAAAAAATTATACAACAGGATAAATTAATGGTATTTTGCAGTTTAATACAATCCATCATAAAATTATGCAGTTATGTCAAAAGTATGTTTCAAATGGCTGTATCTATGTATAATACCTATTCAGTGTTAGCAGGGCCTTGCTTTTAAGCAATGATGACGTTAGAACTTGAATTATATTTATATCTAGACATCGGATTATATGCACTATCAAAATGCGAAAATATGCAAAATCATAAAAACAGTTATTATTAGAATTTACGTTTATTTTCACATTTTATTTGATATTTTTTTGATGAAGGTATTTGCTTTTCACAAACCTTGCAGAAAATCAGTGTGCCATCAGTCGTAAATTGGCCTGGGTCATTTTTTATCCAAGATTCTATTAAAGTCAGCATATTTTTTTTCATGGGCTGCATTATTTCACCAAAAATAAGATTTTCGTGGATAAATAAACAAATACAGCGAGCGAGACAGAACTGTATAAAAAAAAAACTCTGTAAAAATGGCTAAATACAACACGCCTAACGCGTATAACAACTGAAATAAGAACTGTCAATGAAAAACTATCAAAATATGCAATAACGCTATAAAAATAGAATTATATGCATTTGCATAATATGCAAACATGCAAATGCATATAATCCAATGACTATTCATATCCTATTGCTTACCTTAGAAAGTCTCTATATACCTGTGTTTTATGTACTGCTTACTATGTGTTAGTGTTCAATAAATGAAATGAAATGAAAGAATCATTGTTTTGTATTGTATGATGTTCAAAATTACAAAAACCTAGAATTCATATTGTTTTTCATTTTCTACATAGATGTCTTCATTAAATTGCCCCCTCTTTAGATGTAAAATATAGCTGAAAAATTGCTGTACTGGCCAGAAACAATAAAAAAAAACTATTAAGGCTTTTAATAAAAAACCTAAGCTAGAGCTAGTCGTCAGCTAAAACACATTTGATTAATTAATTGTTATTATTGACTTCATGTGACTTCATCAATATTCGTAATATAATTTTTTTATTGATGAGTTTCATAAAAACTGAAGTACTTATTTCATTTTATAAAACAAAAAAAAACAGGTTTAAAATTATGCAAAAACTTCAACAACAGAAGATTGACATAAATTCTCATTTGTCTTCATTATTGAAATCTGTGCAGGACAACCATCCCATTGTTAGCAATATGAGCATATTTTTCCATAATCTTACACAAACATACAGGAGCTCAAACTGAGGTTACTCAAACAATGCCACAGATAAGACTTTAAAGAATATGATTTGTTGACTCCGGCATTATGCTGTTAAGATTTAAGCCCCACAATGAAGTAACAAAGAGGAGCCAAGATAAAGCAGTCAAATCGAATAAGAAAACTGTCTGTACATTTTATCTTATGTATTTGCCATTAAAATCTGTAAAGGTTTGTAGGTTTCAAAAGGGTTTGGAAGAGGTCTTCGGGTAAATCTTGCATCTTCAAGGATCTGGGATAGGAAAGGACTGAAACAGAAAGAATGATGTGATAAAGATTTTATCAAATAATTGAGGGATTCTTGATTCTGTGATTCTGTGATGTTATTGATTTTTGCTTTGTGTATTTTGTACAATTATTCATTTAAAAGTGTAGTGTTCAAACCATGACAAATATTTATGTTATTTTTAACATGTAACTATTTTTAAATGAAATTAATACGCCGTTAACGTCAAAATACCAAGATCCCAATTTACAAAGCAACATTGCATTCGAATTATGAATCAAATTCCAAGGCAAAAGTAACCAGCCAGTCCTATTGTATTTCTAGTGAAAGGTTGGAATCGGAACTCACTGTTAAATGCAGCCAGCTTTCTCGTGGAGCCGAGCCGTTTCATAGGAGTCCGGGGCTCCGCGTCCCGATCATCCAGTTCGAACACGGGCACCTCGCCCGTTGGCGTCGTAGCTTCCGACATCGCACTAACCAACAACCATCACCGACGAAACACTAGCCTCACAAACTCTCAAAAAAATAAATACACTGTTCGTAGTCCACATGTAAAATATCCGTTCACGGTTACGAATGTTAAAGATATGCGTATGCGATACGTCCGCCGCGGCTCGGACGAAAATATAAATAACGCCGGAACGCCGCGTAATTTACTATCGAGATTCACGCGCCCGCCGGCGTAAGTAAACCAAACAAAACAAATTAATACGAAGCGAAAGTGCACGAAGCTAACACCGACCGACCGAACGACAATACAAAATATGAAGCACGAATGCACCCCCTCGCCTTTCAGTTTGAACTGACCAATCACGATCTTCGTTTCTGCCGCCGTTAATACAGAATAACCAATCACGGCGACGTGTCAAATGTCAGATTGGCATTTCTTGACGGACAGAGCTTTATTAGGCTTGATACATACTTGAAGGATCATTATTTATAAACCAAAAATTGATTCGGACTCAATTTCATATTGTTACTATTCAGTCGTTGTTGCAGATATTTTTTATTTTTCTTTTGTTTGGATTAAATAAATACAATTTTTTTGTTTATTCGTAGTACTTTTCAGTGATAATTTTGATTATGAAATTGCAATAACAATGTACATGTGTCCGAGGCTTTACTTTAAATAATATTGATGGTGTTGCCAAACTATTAGCCGCTAGTTGTTTAGTAGATTTTTAGTCTGTTGAAAGTATTTCTCGTCTACCTTCTTGAAGTCACGGTTTAGAGGATTTTGCAACTATTTATATTTTGATTATAGATAGGGTTCCCCCTTCGCACTCCAGTTATAAAATCTTAAATAATAATGATTATTAACTAAGTACTTAAAAATGCTGTGATGCTATTTTGTGTAGATATAAATTAGTAGATGAGCTAGGCCAGCGTTTCTTAACCTCGGATCGCGACCCAAATTCGGGTTGCGGGCGTTATTGAGATGGGTCGCGGGAATTCTGTTCAAAGCATGCGGTAAAAAATATTTGTTCTTTTTTAATATTTTACTCCGGCGTCAGTTTTAGCGGTGTTTTAGGGTTGCGGGCTACCAATATATTAACAGCCTTATTCATAAAAAATCCTTAATTGAGGTTTGATCGGTCTGTTACTTAGCAGACTGATTAAGCTTGTTAGACGGTTGTCAAGAAGTATGATTCATAAACGCTTGCTAGCAGTCTGCTAGTTGTTGAGCTGCTGATAGACGGATTAGACGCGTTATAAATGTCTTCTTTCTTTCTTTCTTTCTTTCTTTATGTTGGCCACCTTGACAAATCAAAGACAAAAAATGGCCTAATCGATAATTAAAAAAAAAATTGACAGCAGTGGCAGCAAATTACAGGAAAAAAATAAAAAGCGAGATGTTTGTTTTCCCGCCATTTCGGATCCGCATGTTTATGTTGTGCAAAAAGCCATAATTATGTTAATCATCCTTATTTTTTTTTTCATATTTATTGTTAATTTATTGTTGCTAATTTAGAGGATTTTTAAATACAAATTCCTGAAAATAAATTTTCCTGTTTTTTTTTTAATCTGCGTTGCCCTGCCTTCACTATAAATATCTTCGGTACCTATGGTTTTTTGCTCTAGTCAAAGTCAGCTGTTCAAACTTGTGGCGGCCATTTTGTGACTTAGCAGAGAGATAAAGGAGGGTCTACGGTCCTCTAACTTTAGCAGAGCCTTGATCGACTGATTAGCGCTAACAGACGTTTATGAATCATGTTTTTTAGCATCGGGCCTTCAAGGAGCCTTCAAGGAGGCTCTAACTTTTTTATGAATAAGGCTGTTACACTTTGGGTCGCCAGCCAAAAAGGATAAGAACCGCCACTAACCGCTGAGACTCTCGACTATGAAACAAAAAGTTCTGTTCTGAGGTTGAACTTTGAATCCCAGTAGGAGTTCGAGCTCGTGTAATTCACATAAATGCAGTCCAGTTTGTATTGCGGTTTAAGTATTATCATAACTCGCGCCAAAACCATACCATTCGTGACGAAAACAAATATAATCTCTTATCATAGTTTTCATTAACAAACAGGGAGAGGCTAAACACAAAGAAACACCACATTGTCTAACAAGTATATTTAAGTATAAAGTCTCAGAGTGGCGTCGGCGCCGGCGGCGAGCAACCACGGCTGTGTGGGGTGGAAGCGAATGTCTAGAACGCAGAGGTCTTCTCGCTTTTCGGGACCGCGTAGCTGTTTCAGTGGCACCAATAGAGGGTTTTGAAGTAAATCGCTGAAAAGAAAATAATTCAGTAAAAAGTTAACCTTAAATTTTCATGAATTTCAGAAATTTTAGAATTAGAATAGAATAACAAGTATGTCAAAAAATAGTGTCAATTGTTTTCTTAGCACTCCTTTTAATAGTTTTCACTGTATGTAACTGCCGCTTGAAACACTGTCTGTATGTTTTCCGGTTTCTGTTGTAGAACTTACTTGTAGACCATTCCATGTGACACGACGATATTTTGATCGTCGCCGGCACTAGCGAACAGCGGGTAGCGGCGGTGGAAGGCCACTGATCGCACCGCGCCACCGTGCAGTCGTAGAGTTTGATACGGCTTCGAAGATAACTCCAGATCGAACCTGAGGATTCGATAAAACAAGTTTAGATTGAGGACTCTACATACGCGTAGGTACTTCATATTCATATGCTCGCTGTATCCATCTCAATCTTGAGAAATACACACTTCAAGTATGATTATGATTTCCCTGAAAAATGGGGAAAATTAGGGCCTCATTAGTTCTATTCATAAGCCGAATAAAATTACAAGAGGCCATTCATATTAGCACAGTAGATTGACACCGCATCAGCAAAAGTTATGTGTAATTCTGTGTAATGTTAAATATACAGACCACATGCACTTGCGGTCGTAGGAGGCGACGAGCAGGTTGTCCCCGGCGGGGTGGACGGCCATCGCGCTGACCCACTGCGCGCCCGTCAGCAGCTTCTTCACCAGCTCCTGCTTTACCAGGTCATAGATGCGGACCACGCGCTGCGTCTGGAGGTATACGAATGCCATGAGGATCATAGAACTCATAGAACATAGATGGAATAACTTACACCATAGAAACTAGATATGCAACGCTTTTACGTACCTGCACATTTTCGTGCCTTGTCAATTTACAGCCTAGTATGTAACGCCATACAAGATTGACGATAGAGATCGTAATAAAAAAGTAGCACGCTACTTATGACGTTGACTACACTAGATAAAGCGTTACAAACTATTCATTGATTTGATATGAACCTTCGTAAAGTTACGCTTGAACCAATCGAACCAATTTCTATATCTGTTCAGATTGTCATAAAAATACGATGTTTTACTCACAGCAACGAAAAGTCTCGGCGTTACGGGGTGGAACAGCGCGCACTGCACTAAGCCCTTGGCCTTGGAGAACGGCAGCTGACTGCGGCGGCGCGACAGCTGGTGCACGATGACGGCGCGACTGGCGCCATCTTGCAGCGTCACCGCGATGTAGTCTCCCCGCCCGTGCCACGTGATCTGGTAGAAAATGGTAGAAATTTTAATGATAGGATGTTAACCCTATTTTTAAAATCGCGCCGTTTTGCTAATGGTTTAATAAAATGTGACGTTTTTTGCGTACGAGTTCGGTTCGCAGAATCAGCGTGTGTGAAAATTAAATCTCTTACAAAACCACACTTGCTTGTTTACTGATAATCACAGTACCTCACAATTAAGTATCTTTTATTTAGTAAAGTTAAAACCCAGTAATAAATGGAAGATATCAGTCTTGCATCTAAACTCTATCAGCATATTCAGCATGTAAAGAATATAAATAAGTTCACTGACATGTATGACAGGCTTGAAGTGTGTGACGGCGACACGAACCCCGAGCGCCCACTCGTCAGGCTTGACCTTCTCCCACTGCACCGCTGTCGTCGTACGCTCGTCCACTGCAAGACAAGTACAATAATTACAACAGTCCGAGATACTCTAATAACCTATCATGTAGACCACCTCAGACTCTAACGGATACAAAATTCAAATCTATTGTCAAGAAGATATTAATGTCTAAGGCGTATTATAAAATTAATGATTATATCATGGACAGGGATATTTGGAAATGATTCCAATCCGCATTGGCGATCCCTTACTTCCAATAGCGAATCTACTGTGTTAAATACAATAGATATAATTTAATAATATTGTAAATCTGTTTATGTGCCGGATACCTCTCAGCAGAGGTTTTTCCGAACTGGTGGTAGATTTTTTTTTGACATTCATATGTGCTTGTTATATAAATTAAATAAAGATATTTTGAGTTTGACTTTTACCTATGAGACGGGTATACTCACTGACGACATCATGGCTCGGCGGCGGCTCCTCCAATAACTCGTCAGTGCGGGCGGCCACGCGATGTGTCCCTATGTCTTGTCCGGGGTTCAACAACAGCAGCCTGTTGCCGACGGCGGCCGCCACGAGACTGAGCCCGGCGGCCGGGGTCCACGCCACGCGGCTCACGGGCTGACCCAGCGTGATGGTGCGGAGGCAACGGCCTGTGCTGGTCTCCCATACTGCAAGTACATATATACATGAAAAAACACTTGTTTCGGACATATTTCGGACATTCCAGTATACAGGATGTCTTTGATGATGGGACTTTAAATTCAAGGCTCGATTCTACTCGCACAACTATATAAGCTACTTTTGTTTTGTAAAATTTTCAAATATGTAACTTGAATTTAGATAATTTATTGATCCTCAAAGTTTAATCGTTAAATCAGTGTATCGGAAATGGCGGTGTTATCGCTCTCTCTTGATACGGAGACCTTTTAGTACATTGTGTCTTAAGGGCGGTAAATAAGGAATTACGAACGAGAGTCTATTAGAAGCCCGAAGCCGAAGACTGAGGGCTTTAATGAGTCGATGTTCGTAATTCTAATACCGTCAGTGCGACATACAATGTTTTTCATCACATTTGCGAGTAAAATTTTATATTTGTAAAAGAAAAAATATAATTCTTCCAAATATTGCCAATAATACCTTAGGCTGCGCGCTTGGTAGCTTAGATTTAAAGCCACTCAAGGGGAAAAGGAGTGAAGTGAACATTTTCTTTAGGCAAGACGAGGAAAGAGGTTTCAAAGCATACCTTTAACAGTGCCGTCGTCGCTGCCTGACACAGCATACTGCCCCGTGGGATCGAAGTCAGCGCTACGCACCAAACCGCCGTGACCTTTGAACGCTAGGGCTTCGAAGGTGGGGAACGGCTGCAGCTCCCTCGGAGAAGGCAGCTTCGGGACCAAATCTTCGGGACTGATCGTGAGCTGGAAAGGGAGAGTGTCATTTTAGTGAAAGACTAGCTTGAGTACTTTCATCCATTGAGGAATAAATAAAAAATTTAAACCGGTCAAAAGCTCCGAAATTAAGTTAAAATAGTTACCACAATGATAGTTAAACTGCTAATATAAAACAAAATATGAATAAGAAAATGCAATTTACAGTAATTATAAAGATATAGCAAAATCGCCACTTTAGCGACCGTGAGATTGTGGGTTCAAATCCAGGCTCGCACCTTTTATGTTTTGCGAAATTCATATGCGAAACTGCATTTCATTTAGCACGTGCTTCGGTTCGCTTCCGCATTAGCCTTTGTTGGTAAAAAATCAAATACAAATCATTTATTCAGTAAATAGGCCGCAATGGGCACTTTAACGGCCTGGCCACGAACTCGCGCGATTTTCGATAACGCCATTTTAATTTAAATACGCTCAAAGCCACGCAACGAGCTATGGAGAGAGCTATGCTTGGAGTTTCTTTGCGCGATAGAATCCGGAATACGGAAATTAGTCGAAGAACTAAAGTCACTGACATAGCTGGAAAAATATGCAAATTGAAGTGGCAATGGGCAGGCCACATCGCTCGAAGAACAGATAACCGTTGGGGGAGAAAAGTCCTCGAGTGGCGACCACGAACCGGAAGACGAAGCGTTGGAAGGCCTCCCACCAGGTGGACTGACGACATCGTGAGAGTAGCGGGAAACCGGTGGATGCAAGTGGCAAGTTGTCGTTCATTGTGGCGTTCTAAGGGGGAGGCCTTTGTCCAGCAGTGGACGTCTTCGGGCTGATGATGATGATGAATTTAAATACGTCCCTTCGGCTCGAAAGCGCTGAAGCTATTGCGAAGTACGTGGCATGCTCGCCGCTTCGCTCTCCCTCGCCGCGCCGCCCACCGCCAAGTCGTGGGCAAGCCGTTACACGTCATTTTTTAAACTACCAGCGCTTTCGGAAAGACCATCATTGCCAAGAAGAATGCGCCGCAAGAAACTTGGCTTGGTAGTTTTTTTATGACCACCTGGAAAGTCTTAGAAGTCTGGAAGGTAGTTGTGTAATAATAGATACTGGAATGATTTCCTACGAGTTTGAAACATCATTTACAGGTAAATGACAGTAAATATTTGTTACATTTAGAAATTATACTATTTGTCAAACAATAACAGCAGTGCTTGCACTGTTGTGTTTCGGCGTGGAGAGTAAGACAGCCGGTGAAATGACTGGCACTTGAGGTATCCCATCTTAGGCCTCTAGGTTGGCAACGCATCTGCAATCCCCCTGGTGCTGCAGGTGTCTATGGGCGGTGGTGATCTCTTACCATCAGGAGACCCACTTGCTCGTTTGCCATCCAGTTGAATAAAAAAAAAAAAAAAAAAAAATAAGTTTTAAATCGAAATATTTCTCGCAACAAGATACATATTTCTGCAATGAAAGTATATGAAACGTTTACCTTTCGAATGCGAAAGATAAAGAAACCCTGCGTTCTAGGGTGAATATTCAGCGTTTTTGCAGCGTTCTTTTGTCAATAGTGTCTTCGCAGGTGTTATTAAAAGAGGTAATGCCCAAGTTTTATGAAAATTTAATACAATACCGATCCGGAATTTAGCGTGATTAAAATTCTTAATGACTTGTCTTTCCGTTGTGCGAATAACCGTGGGAAGCTAATAATGACGTTTGACCGCGCAGTCAAAACACTCAAATATTCGCCCTCCCGCCTTTGTCTCAAATAATATCAATAACGCATATGAAGATAAAATTACAAAAAGGCAGCCTTGAATTTCGCACGGATCAGTGCCAAAACCAAAACATCTGAAAGTTTAATGAAGTTTTGTCATATAAGTTTCGGTGATACATTAGTGAGCCAACTCACCCTCATGTGTATGGCTCTGGGCGCCAGGTAGAGGTCCAAGCATCTCAGGAACCGTTCCCGGATGAACCGCTCGTAAGCCCCCACGGAACGCAAGTTGTCGTGTTTGGTCGGAAGGAACGTGTACTTGCGCTTCCAAGGGGTCTCTGCCAGCTTGTTCCACTCTTTCATCTGTGAAGAGAATTGTTTTTTAACCCTCGACGCAAAAGGAGGGGTGTTACAAGTTGTCTGTCTTTGGCACCGTAGCTCTTAAACGGGTAGACCGATTTGAATGCGGTTTCTTTTATTCAAAAGCAGACTTTCTAGCGATGGTTCTTAGACATGTTTTATTCAAATCGGTTCAGCCGTTTTGCAGATATTGAATTTTGAAGTGACAATGTTGGGGGTTTTCCAACTTTTTATTGAATATTTCTTGTAAATAAACATTCTGGGAGGAGGCCCTTCAGCCCTCTCATACTGCAAAGTAGTGGGATATTTTATAGGCTAGGATGACGATGATCAAATATACATTTCCTTGCAACCCGACTTCACCGCGCACGCGTAATCGATTAGATCTTCGATCTTTAAGTTTTCCTTTCCTGTTTAGGTTAGCTTGAAAAGATCCCTTTTAGGGATAAGTTCGTCTTTGTACTCTTTTGTTTTGTTGTTTTCTTTTTGTATTATTTTTGTGTTTTATGTACAATAAAGTATTTACATACATACATACATAGATTTGGCAGTTGAATTAAATTCCGTGATTTTTCTAGACTCCCACGACGGGGATTCTCAAAAAAAATCGTGGATTTCATTAACTCTCAGTGGTCTCTAATTGTAGCGGTTATAATTTCTCATGGTAATATCGGGAAAAAAGTAGCCTATGCGTTATTCCAGATGCCCCGTTATCTAAATACCAAATTTCATCCAAATCCCTTCGAGCTGCAAAAAATCTGGCTCTCAAATGTATGCAGAATCGGTAATTTTGTATGAAGGGTGGGCCTAATTTTGTGCCACTGAGTGTATTATAACAGTTTTTTTTTAAACTGTAACTGTTATCTCCTGGACAATGGGACAGTCAAACAAGAAAAAGTTAATTAACCTAAATGCACACTAGGCTTTGCTCAAAAATATTCCCCACCCATGAACTGACCTCTTTCTTATCCAGCAGGTACTCCGGGGGCGGATTGTAGCTCTCAGCGTGTCCGGGCAGCGCGCGCTTGGGCGCCGGGATGTGCTTGTGGATGCCGCGGGACTGCTCCTCCTCGGCGGCGCCCCACAGGTTGTAGAACTGCTTCACCTGGGGGGAGGGGGGGGGGCGGCTAGTAAGTTTAGCCATATTGGCTGGGTGCGAAGTGAAGCGAAGCTCACAGTGGCCAAAAGTAGAAATAATATAGGCTCTGTCATCTGTCATACTCATATGAATCTTTCATTAACAAAGAAATTAGTTTAGGCTTACTACTTAATTTTAGTAATAGATGTTTGTCCTATGGTGCGAGCTTGAATTATTGAACACTGTCCCTGTTTTGTTCTTAATTCCTACATCCCGGACATGTCCAGCAGATACCTTTTGGAACGGTCTGTGGTTGAAATTTGGTATTGAGTGAATTCACAAAACCGGTCTTCAAAATGATACTCATTTTGATCTGCAAACGATATTTAATTTATTACTAGCGATACAAGAAAAATTATATATCTTCACTATTATTTTAAAAAACCGTAAACGTAGCTTTATCTTTTTGTTTTACAGTAAAAGTACAACTAAACATGAAGTCAACAAGCCCTGACATAACCGAAATAAATCACACCGTTTGAATAAATTATACTTACCTCATTCAACTTTAATGACCTATAATGAATTTGTTCACCCAAACCACGGTATCACAGTAATTTTGTATTATAAAGAAATTAATAAGTGATAGGTTTGATTTTTGTCACAATGTCGCGATGAAATTTTAAAACGTCGAGCCCCAGAGCCAGCAAAGTGCGGACGATAGGTGGCGCTGATGTCGTGCACAGAGCCAATAGCTAAATGAATAAAAAGTCAAAAGGGGCATAAACAAAAATTTTGATCTGCCCCTTTGAGAGGGGTATCGTTTGCGCATTATCAGGCTGTGTTTCCACTAGAGATGTGCGAGGGTGTGTTGCGACCTGCGACGAATGTTTTTTTCATGAACCAATAGAAACGCTCTGCGCAGTTGTTTCCACCAGAGCGATGCTAGGCGAGGATAAGTAAATGAAACGTTTCTAAAACACATTCCTCGTACATCTCTGCTGGAAATGCAGCCTCATTGTTGAAATATTGGTCAATAAAAAGTACAGTCAGCAAAAATTGCCAGCCGTGGTGGCCTAGTGGTCTGTCCTATGGCCTTTTCGACATTCATGTGCGAAATTACAGTTGAAATTTACCACGAGCGGTGAAGGAAAACATCGTTAGGAAACCTGCACAAAACTTCGAAGCAACTTAATGGTGGGTGTAAAGTTCCCAATCCGCACTAGGCCCGAGTGGGAACTACGGCCCAAGCCCTCTCATTCTGAGAGCAGGCATGTGCAAAGCAATGGGACGTATACTATAGGCTGGGATGACGATTAGCAGCGCTAACAGCGCCGGGTTTTACCTGCGCCCGCGCCCCGGTCCTAAGTGTAAGTTACCTTCTTTTTCCTCCTCTCCTTTGCGATCTGCCTGCGGGTCTTGGTCCAGCCCATTTTGAGCGCGTGCACGATGCGGGCCACGTGTTTCTGTTGGTCCCGCGACGGCAGGAACGACCGCTTGTGCTCCGGGAACGCTCGCACCGGCGTCGCCAGCACTTCGCGGGTGAACCACTCCACCCATGGCTGGGGAAACACATCACTTCACTGTTGGGGGTCATTCAACTACTTATTACGTAAGCACCGAAAGGGGGCGGGGGTCTTTTTTGATGACATGGGGGCCGGGGGGGTAAAATGACTAAAATTCTGCTTACTTAAATGACTAACCAATCTAAGAATTTTAACGGCTTTGCTTAACCCTTTATAGGGCAAGAGCCAAAATCGATCGTTCATCAAATCAATTCAAAACCCGACCATGACAATTAACAGAGTCGGATCTGCAACTATTGTGCCAAAGTCAATGTTATAATGTTGACTTTGACATTATAATCCTAAAATGGCCAAATTGTAGATCCGACTCTGTTAATTGTCACGGCAGCCCTATGATTTATTGGATAGATTGTGAAAAGAATTGGCGCGAAAAGTCTTGCTCCATAAGGGGCTAAAAGGTACCCCTGAAGTTTGTAAACATTTTGGAAAAAAAAAGCATAGACCTCTAAAATGTCAACCCCTTAGTCTAGACTAGAGACGAAAATTTGCACCATTTTATTACTCATTTTCGGTCCCATCAGGTGAAATAAAAATTAAAGAGGGTCGTCACACTATGGTAAAACCGGGTGCAAAAAAGTGTAGTCCGCCAAAAATGCTTATATTACAACTTTTAAAAAAACTTAATGAGGTACGGAACCCTTCATGTACGAGTCCTATTCGCACTTGACCGATGTTTTTGGGTGGGTATTAAAGGTACCTGGTATTCGTCGTGTGCCGCGTTGGGCACCTGTCCCTGCCGGATGCGCGCAATGAGCTGCAAGTCTTCCTTGCTGAGGATCACGTCCTGTCCGGTGGCCGGGTCGCGCACCGTGCGCCAGAACTCAGGGTCCTCGCACTTCCTGGGGAGATGGACGACCATCGTTAAAAACATTGCCATGAGGGCTTTTTTTTTGAAGAGTTAGGTAATCGTAGGTTCTTCTTACTTAGAATTCAGAAATTCTCAGAATCACGAGCACGAGATTTTAACTAAGAAAAAAAGTTCCCAATTTTCCTTAAAATTATTATGTGTTTATTTCGTAACGACCCATTTAAACTGTATGAAAAAAGTCACACACTGACAAAAACATTTGGTATACTTTTTTTATTCGTCCAAATCTATAGTGCTAGTGATTCTGAGTAAGGAGAACCCAAGATTACCTAATTCTAGTATTTCTGAAAAAATATTTTTAGCTCCATTTAAAGTAAAAATGCCCACAAACGTCAATATATGAAATGAAAATATACATTTCAGAATTTGGTTGGGTGAGTTTAATAGTAGATTATTGTCGTGGCATGGAAGTAGGCAATTGCTGGCTGAGTATGAATATTAGTACAAAGCCAGCAAGTGCTATTCCAGTCAAGACTAATATAAAGCTTGTCTCAAAAATAATGAAGAATTCTAAATTAAAATTAACTTTTTCTCAAAAATATTAATGACATTTAACTTTTTTTTTACATTTAACTTTATTCAATAAAAAATTTATGCTTTCCTGCCTTTTCTCTCCCACCTTCTGAGATGTAGAATAATGTCAGCTTTTGCGGACATTTTTGAGAAAAGGTTATTTAATCGGATTTATTATTCAACATACTGTTTTTTGTTTCCGTTAATTTTGACCAATAACTCAATTCATCGATAGACACACTACCTGATAATTAAGTTTTTACTTCTCGGAAAAAAAAGTTTTTTTTTATTCATTACACATACCAGTTTACTATCATAAAATATCATTGTTGAAGGTAAAAAAAAAATTCACATCTAGCCCAACCACCTGCTGATTTCCATATTATTAAAACAACTTGTGGAAAGCTACTGAACATAATATGGGCTATTTTTCAAAAAGGAAGAGTGCTAAGTTGCCATGGTATGTAAAGAACATTGCTCACCAGTATAAAATAAACTAAAACATTATACTAACTTGAGGAATTCGTCGATTTGGTCTCTCTGCGGAGGCTTGATGATCTTGCGTCCATCTAGATCGTACCCCACATGTGGGTACTCGTTGTACCACCACATAGGGATGTTGCCCACTGTGTTCCGTCTATCTTCCTCGTCTGAAGTATCTCCGGATTCATACTCGTCTGGGAGTCAAAACATTTTTTGTGATGAGTTTAATTTTACATGTTACTTTACAGAAATGATCGACATTTGTCTACACTGCATTTTATTTCTGTTAACTTTAAGAATACATTCAATAATTCTAATGACCCTCCAAGGTATTAGTGGTCTGACTCTTACTTTTTAAATGATAATCAAGAATTAAGTGTGACATCTTCGATAATAAATAATGTAAAATATTTAGTGTATCTATAAAAATACCTCTTTCAGCTACAGGTTGTGTCTTCACACTAGTCTCTTTAATCTTATCAGCTAATATATCTACACTGTCTTTCGCTCCTTTAACTTGTTTCTGTTTTGTCCGCTTCTCCTTCACTTCTTTTTCTCTTATCTCTTTTGTTTTCTTCTGTTTTTGTTTCTGCTTTGTTAATTTTTCTTCAGAGTCATCGCTAGAGCCTGAATGTGTTTGACCAATGCCAGATTCTTCACCACTGTCTTCTGCTTCTCCCTCTTGTTCACTCTCGCCTACATCATCACCATCATCTTCTTCCTCACTTGATTCATCGGCTTCAGAGTCTGGTAATTCCTAGAAAAAAAAAACTTTAAATTTTATTGCTTGCGAAAGATTACGTGCAGGTTGCCTTAGTTAACTATTATTTATTATTTACTAGCCTGTTGCCCGCGTCTCCATCTGCGGCGTATAATTCGTTTATAGTTATCCCGCAGGGACTATGCAATTTACCGAGATAAAAACTATCCTATGTCAGGCTATGTCCTTCTGTATACTGAATTTCATCTAAAGGTTTAGACATCATGAAGTAACAAACAAACAAAGACTTACAAACTATCACATTTATAATATTAGTGAGATGCTTAACACTAATATTCTCTTAAATAATTTAACATGATACGAAACTGGAAAATACAAGGAGTGACATAAAAATCATCATAATCTGCTTAAAAATAAGGATGATAATGAGCAAAATTAAATGAAGTTAGCATTCCATCTCTTTCTAGAAATAGAAGTTTAGTCATAATTATGACAAAATAGTACATGTTGGTATCTGCATATTTTTTAAGATATCTAATTATTCCTCCACAACTTGGTTTCTCAAACAAGGGATATATTTTGAACAACTAAAAAAAATGCTTGCATATTATAATATTACAGAAAGAACAATATCTAACATAACACTAAGACATGTAACTAACCCTTTTTCTGCAAATAAATGTTATCTTATCTTCTTATTATTATACAATATTGTTGAAAACTGCTTCAAAAATGCAAATAATACCAAATGATGCTTACGGAAGATTCATCTGAAGCATCCTCAGCCTGCTCCTCATCTCCAAATGTAGAGTCAGCACTGTCATCAAACAGTACCTCCTGAAAATGTTAAACAGCTTTTACATTCTCATATCACTGATTCTCACATAATAATGTACTCTCGGAGCCGGCCTTAGCCATCTATGCGCCCCAGGATAAATTCAAAAAATGCAAATTCAAACCATTTATTTTATTCTGTGAAAAGGCTACAAATGGGCACTTTTATATGTCATTTTTTTAAACTACCAGCGCTTCGAGTCATGCCTTTAGCGCTCTTTTACAATATACAACAAAATGTCCATTTGTGTTTGTTAGACATAGAATACTCATACCTACTCACTCCTATGAGATAAATTTGTAAAAGTTAACATGCCAAGACTAGTTCTCCATTAGATTGTTAAAAATAGGTATTCAAATTAGGTAAGTTGAGGGTCCGCCTAAAGCAAAGGGGGTCCCATATATTATAAACTTTAACACTCTAACCTAACCTAACCTATGTAGTCGGGATCCCCTTTGCTTTAGTCCAATCAAGTTGAGCTAGTACAATAGCCAAAGGTCTCTGTCATAAGATATAGATTATTCTTCCCACCGCAATAATCTTATTAAATGCAATACTTACGTCTTGTTCAGCGTCAGAATGCGCGCCTTCTGCCTCTTGCTCAGAGTCAGTAGCATCATCAGCCCCGTTCAGGTCACCCCGGATCAAGTCTTCGCTCTCTCCTGAGTCGCTTCCCTACAAAGATGCACGAGCATAACCAAAAATCAACAAAATAACATGCCGATTTAAAAGCAAACTTAAACAGGCATACCTCATCTTCTGAAGAGTCTTTAGCAACAGTTTTCTTTGGCTCCTCGCTTCCAATCTTTCTTTTTAATAAGCCAGCTTTAAATGGAGGCATTTTTGTATGAAATTATAGCATTATTCTCTAAATTAGATCGTACGAAGGCTCCTAATAGCTACCGTCAAACACGTGTTGTTAGGTACTGCTTGCTTGTTGTCAAATGTCAATGTCAGTCATTTACGCACAGTGTCGCCATACCCTCAACCAAGAAATCTGTATTACAAAGTCTAAAAATCTGTTTAAAATCTGTATGAAATCAGTCAGTAACGAGATTTTGTATAAGTAATTGATTTTGTGTAACCATAGTAATGTCAATGGTAATAGTTTACGTCGCAATAAAATAAAAAAAATACTAATTATCAATATTTGAGTAGTTATAAGACAACTAACCCAAACATAAATCTAATGAGATAATTCTCAACAACTTGTTGTACGGTGATCCGATAGATGGCGCTGTGCGTCAGTTAAATCGCGCAAGCGTTATGCTAACCTGCAAACTATAAGTGGCTCGCCTGTTGTTTAATAAATTGTACTTTGGAAAGCAACCTTTCTAGTGGTTTGATTTACACCCAAACACTACGAGGCCGCCTTAAGAAGAGTACGAGCTTGTACATGGTCCTACGAACCGGAATTACGGCAAGAAGTACCTGTTACGGATCCTGTGTTGCCTAGTATCAAGTGGCGTCGGATTGACGTTGAAGATACTGTCACTGGAGTGACGAAGATTTTTGCCAGCGGACACGTGACGTCACCAGCGAACCATCATCACACCAGCCACAGGAGGAAGTGAAGTATAGTGCAGTGTTCATTAAAGAAGACAAACTGTGAGTACTTTTGATTTATTGTAAGTGCGGGTTTACTGTCAACATCAAGTGACAGCTGTCATCGAAGCGTCTGTCAAAATCAAATAGCGGCTGTCATTGAAATGATTTGTCAAATTCAAGTTACATCTGTCATTGAAGATTTCATCTGTCAAAAGGGGACTTAGAAAAATTTGAGAAAAAAATATTAAGTTGGATTTGGTAAAAAATTACAAGTGCTTAGTAGAACTTAGAATAATTATAAGAAAGTTGCACTGACGGGGAATCCATGCCCGATTTTGTAGCGGTGCACACTGATTTCAAACACTTGTAAAAAATTTGAGAGCTAAGTTACACTTATTAGTTTAGTTGTGGTTATTCTGGTGGTAGCAATTTAGAAATGGAAAAGCAAATGAGTATGCAAGATGACGTTTACAAGCGTATTCTGAAAGCGCAAAGTAACTTTAAAAAGTCACCCAAAGATCGTGTAACAGTAGCTTATTTGGAAACGAGATTAGAAAGCTTGGAACAATTATGGCAACAATTTCTTAAGGGACATCAACTGATTATGAAAACTTTCGATTCAGAGACAATGGAAAAGTCTCCATACATTACCGAAGATCAGTATGATACCGCAATGGAATTGTATATAGACTACAAATGCGCGCTCAAAGAGGGACTGATCAAGTTGAACGAAGCCAATAAAGCTGAGACTACGTCTAACGCTGCTGTCCAGCCACAAGCACCTAAGCACACACAAGTAAAGCTCCCAAAGATTATCATTCCTACCTTTTCTGGATTGTATACTGAGTGGATGACATTCAGAGATTTGTTCCAGTCACTTATTCACAATAATAATGATATCGATGATGTGCAAAAGTTACATTACCTCAAAGGGCATCTCAAAGGTGAGGCTGAACAGCTTTTGCGACACACTGCAGTCACGCACGAGAATTATGAGCAGTGCTGGAACCTATTAAGGAATCGCTACAATAACAAACAATACTTAGTCAATTGCATTTTTAAACGGTTTTTCGGGCAGAAGGCAATTATGGTGGAGGCCGTCCATGCAATCAAAGAGTTACTTGATATCACTTCAGAGACAATAAACGCTATCAGTAGTCTTGACATAGATGTCAAGTCTTGGGATGTCATCATAATTTACATAGTTAGTCAAAAGCTGGACCCAGAAAGCAGGAAGCAATGGGAAGCTAAAGTGAGCGAAAATATGGCATCTGATAAGGAATCGTTACCCACGCTTAACCAGTTTAAAGAATTTTTGGAGACTAGGTATAGATCTTTAGAATTTTTAGACAATCAGGTCGCTTCACACTCTAAATCAAGGTATCACTATTATAATAGTAACACTAATGTACAATATAAACCAAACTCGATTAATACGTTACATGTAATAGCAACTATCTGTGTGTTTTGTAAAGGAGAACATAAGCTTGTACATTGTAAAGATTTTAGGGGCGTAGATGTTGACACTAGGCGAACCTTCGTCCAAGGCCACGGGTTTTGTTTTAATTGTCTAGGGAATAATCATTCGGTAAGAAACTGCAGAAATAACACTTCTTGTCAAATCTGTCACAGAAGACATCATTCACTATTGCATTCAAAGGGCGTATCACAACCAACCGATAGCGGTTCGGTTGATAATCAGGTTGTATCCAATCCCAAAGTACCACAATCAGCCGAAGAATCATTTGAATCTTCAAGCATTGCAAACCATTTCGTCAGAGGAGAAGCGCATGAAGTGCTCCTTGCTACGGCATTAGTCAGGGGTAAAGCACGAAATGGTTGTGAGCAGCTTTTGCGAGCCTTAATAGATCAGGGGTCGCAAGCGTCTTTCATTACGGAATCAGCGGTCCAGCTATTGGGACTAAAAAGAACGTCAGCTAAAGGAGTTATTTCGGGACTGGGAGGTGAATCGGGCCTTGTGTCGAGGTCCATGGTGGAGTTAGACATCGGTTCACGCCTGAGTTCAGGCTGCGCGTTTAAGATCACAGCGTATGTGCTGGAAAGGTTAACGTCGTATGTGCCAACAACGATGATATCCATTACTTCATGGCCGGAACTGGAACATTTGTATCTAGCGGATCCGGAATACAATACTCCGAATAAGATAGATATCTTATTAGGGGCGGAAATATATGGGAAAATCATTAATGAAGGTCTAATAAAGTGTCCCTCAGGGTCTCCAGTAGCCCAAAATACGGCCTTGGGATGGATTTTGAGTGGCCAGGTATACCCTGGAGGAAAGGTATCCTGTAATGTGGTCAATATGCACACTCAAGTAGACCAGTTACTTAAATCGTTTTGGGAAATGGAAGCCGAGCCAAGCTATAAGCAGAAAATACTGTCGGCAGAAGAACAGAGATGTGAAGAGATCTACCAATCTACCACGGCACGGGACGAAGATGGTCGCTACATTGTCAAACTACCGTTTAGAGATCCACAGCCAGCTTGCGTGAATGGTAACTCCCGAGAAATTGCGCTTCGAAGATTCCTTTCCCTGGAAAAGAAATTGCGGAAAGATGAACATTTGAAAAGAGAATATCAAAAGATTTTTAAAGAATACGTTGATCTAAATCACATGCAAGAAATAAAACATACACCTGGAAAAGGAAATCAAAACTATTCATATTTACCGTATCACGCTGTTGTAAGAGAGGATAAAGAGACGACGAAGGTGCGTATAGTATTCGACGCCTCGTGTAAGGGTGCCAATGGCGTCTCTCTGAATGACGATCTAATGGTAGGACCATCCCTACAGTCGGAACTTCGTCATATAATCATGCGTTGGCGGGTGCATCTTATTTGTTTTGCGGCAGACATCATTAAAATGTATCGTCAGGTCAAAGTAGATGAAGAGGATGCAAATTATCAACGTATCTTATGGAGAGAAAACCCTTGTGATGATTTTAAAGAGTATAAATTACTCAGAGTAACCTTCGGTACATCTTCAGCTCCATATCTGGCGGTGAAGAGTTTGATGCAAGTCGCGAAGGATGAAGGCCATAACTACCCCTTGGCGGTTGAAAGAGTGGAAAGAGATTTTTACATGGACGATTTAATGTCAGGATGCGAACATGAAGATGAAGCCATTGAAATATATAAACAAATGACCGCATTGTTGCTTAAGGGTGGATTTGAGTTGCAGAAGTGGACCAGTAATAGTGAGAGCATGATAGAAAGAATACGGCAGGAGCAAGCGGGTAAAGAAGTGGAGAAAGCAATTCTAGTGAAACTAGAAACAACAAATAAAATATTAGGTCTTACCTGAAGTCGAGAAACCGATGAATTCCTCTACTCAGTGCAGCTTCCACCTATCTCGACGCCTGTAACTAAAAGGAAGGTTATCTCGGACATATCCAAATTGTACGACCCGCAAGGGTGGATAGCTCCGAGTGTAATAAAGGCAAAGATCTTTATACAAAAGCTTTGGCTTGCGGGTATAGATTGGGATGAAGAAGTTCCACCTGTGTTACTCGAAGAGTGGACAGAATTTAGAGAAAGTTTGATTCAACTTACTAACTTTAGATTGAAGCGGTGGATGAATTTCAAAGCCGACGTGAAGCTTGTTGAGTTGCACGGCTTCAGTGACGCTTCTACTGCTGCATTTGGAGCGGTAGTATATGCGAGGATTATGGACGCAATGGGGAATATTCATGTCAGCCTAGTAACTGCAAAAACGCGAGTTGCTCCAATTAAACAACTTTCGATACCCCGTCTCGAATTAAATGGTGCAGTCCTTCTAGCTAAATTACTAGTGGAAGTTTCCGAGGTATTGAAAATTCCAAAAACAAACATTCACGCATGGACGGATTCTGAAGTCGTACTGGCATGGCTAAGCTGTCATCCAAGCAAATGGAAGACGTTTATAGGAAACAGGGTATCCGAAATCTTAACAGTAACGGATCGTAAACAATGGAGTCACGTTAAATCGGAACATAACCCCGCTGACTACGCATCGCGTGGATTATCTGCCGCAGAACTTGTCAGTTGCGAGTTGTGGCTAAGAGGTCCATCTTGGCTGAAAGAAAGAAATATTAATTATACTAACCCAAAGGAAATAACAACAAACTTAGAAGAAAGGATAGTAAAAACTCACCTGGCTGTAAATCAAGATGAATCCGTAGTCGCTAATGAAACATGTTCAAGATTTTCATCGCTGAAAAGAATGTTGAGAGTCTTAGCCTATTGTAGAAGGTTTCTAAAAGGTAAAAGGCAGTCGCATACTTACCTCCTGAAAACAGAAATCGAAGATACATTGGTGATGGTAATTAAGATATTTCAAGCCACAGCATATAGTGACGAAATAGAACGGATTGAGCAAGGGAAACCCATAGTAAAAAAAGGTATTATTACCTCCCTTAACCCGGAGCTAGATAAGCAGGGGCTCCTCCGAGTTGGTGGACGACTGCATTTCGCAGACATAGACTGGAATCAAAAACATCCAATAATATTGCCGAAATCCTGCCATCTCACGAACCTTATTGTCAGCGAAGCTCATCATAGCACTCTTCATGGAGGCCCGCAGTTGATGATAAATTTTATTAGAGCAAAATATTGGATCTTTGGCCTTAAGAATTTAGTAAAATTTCACGTTAAAAAATGCGTCATCTGTGTTAGGCATGCAGCCTTGCACAAACCCCAGTTGATGGGCCAACTGCCGTCCCCAAGAGTGACGGTTAGTAGAGCATTCCTACGGAGTGGCGTGGATTATGCAGGGCCTATCCAAATACGGGTTTCAAAGGGACGCGGCAATCGATCCTACAAAGGATACATAATATGCTTATTCATTTGCTTAGCCACGCGTGGTATTCATCTGGAGGCAGTCAGTGACTTAACTTCAGAGGGTTTCTTGGCAGCGTTCAAACGCTTTGTGGCACGAAGGGGCCATTGCAGCGAACTTTATAGTGATAACGGCACTAATTTCGTTGGAGCAGCCCGAGAACTGGCTCAGATGTTTCAGAATGAACAATCTGGGATCATCCCGGAGATAGGCAATTGGTTAGCTACTAATGGAACTCAGTGGCATTTTATTCCACCTCAAGCCCCTAATTTCGGGGTTTATGGGAGGCTGGGATAAAACCCTGTAAATTTCACTTGAAGAGAGTTATCGGAAACTCAACATTGACCTTTGAAGAGATCACAACCGTACTGACTCAGGTTGAAAGTTGTCTTAATTCTAGACCAATATCATATATTGAGGATCAGGGTGACCCTATGCCACTAACTCCAGGCCATTTCCTAGTTGGCGAACCCTTGATTCTAGTGCCTGACAACAACTACGAACACACGACAGTCAGCTCATTAAGACGTTGGCAACTCTGCCAGCGAATGTTACAAGATTTTTGGCGGCGTTGGTCGCAGGAATACCTTACTCGATTCTTACAACGACACAAGTGGTCACAGGTTTCCCTAGAACCAAAGGTGAATGATGTAGTTCTGGTCAAGGAGTTGGATCTACCACCAGCTCGATGGCTTTTAGGTAAAATCGTAGAAAAACATCCTGGCTTGGACGGAGTAACGCGGGTGGTAACACTACGTTGCAAAAACTCCTTAATTAAAAGACCCGTGTCAAAAATAATTGTTTTACCGGTTGCGGATTAACATCTGCAACCACAACCTTTCATTTTGCTTGTTATGTATAAGTACGTAGGTTAAGTTTTAATATTTAAGCTAAAGCTTGAACGATTGGAATTGTGCAAACTTGTAGCTTACCTCTCTAAATTTGTGCTAATTTCATTCATTCAACACATTGTATACTTCCAAGGAAAAACTGTCGTTCTTGGCGGGCGGCATGTTTACGTCGCAATAAAATAAAAAAAATACTAATTATCAATATTTGAGTAGTTATAAGACAACTAACCCAAACATAAATCTAATGAGATAATTCTCAACAACTTGTTGTACGGTGATCCGATAGATGGCGCTGTGCGTCAGTTAAATCGCGCAAGCGTTATGCTAACCTGCAAACTATAAGTGGCTCGCCTGTTGTTTAATAAATTGTACTTTGGAAAGCAACCTTTCTAGTGGTTTGATTTACACCCAAACACTACGAGGCCGCCTTAAGAAGAGTACGAGCGTGTACAGTAATAGTTTATTGAAAAACCGTACTGATATCTTAGATCTGTGAGAAAAACTTAAGATTAGGTCAGAAAAAGCAATTTGTTTTATTTGTACATTGTTAGGTATTCATTTTACAAATCATTTTTTTTGCTGTACCTACAATTTCTAACTTGGTTCTTCATGAAGTGATTGCTTTGTTAGCAACAGCTCGGTGCTTAATTTATTACGCTGTTTGGTTTTATTAAATATACATAATATGAATGTCCGAATTGTTAAAACCTGTTATGTGTATCGACAGCTTAAAATCTGTGTCGATACAGCTAAATCTATATAAATGGCAACACGCAAACTAAACATGTGTAAACTGTCAAACTTGTCAAAGTAAGAGATTGATTTTTTAAATAACTCGCTTTAAAAAAAACAAAGAGTTTCTGCTCATACAGCCACACATTTCTTTATATAAATAAAATAAGAGCCACACATATCTAACTATATTTCTATGTAAAGTGTAGTTATTTTAAGAGTAACAAACGGCGGGTACAAACAAATTTATTATCATTAATAATTAGCCCTTTTTTCTAAAAGACAAAAACTTGGAATATTAAAACCAATGTTTACTCATTACAGTGGAGAACATTTCTACAGTTCCATGTATTTTTCAAGTAAATTACATCTGAAAATAAAACAGCGAAATCTCGTGTCATTACACATCAGTCGGTGTGCTTTATTTATGCGTGGATTGAAACGTACAGCACGTTCTATTCCACGCAGAATCAGTCGACGTCGAAAAAGATCTACGGTGGAATATCGGTAATGTTTCGTTTTGTTTTGAAAGAACGAAACGTAAACGTTCATCTTTCTTGACATAAAATTCAGAGGTTATGTAAAATTTTATTTGTTTCGAAATTACGTACAATAAAACAGAAAACACTTGTGTAAATGTCTCTGTAATAAAAAATAGTAAAATAGCAGAAGCACGAGGATAAAATATATTCTGGTTACCATAATAGTCACGAAATGTTTCGTCAATTTTTGAGAGCCTTGGGGCCAGTTAGGAATAGACTGGTGAGTGTCCAGCATAGCAACTCAAATTCTTCACATTATGCGCCATTATTTTTGAGTTCTACATCTATCTAATTCATATTTATTAGTCGCGAACCGTTGCTGGAAACGGAGCCGGCGTGCCGGGTAGTAACTTCGAACGAAACTGCGTCTCAAAAGAAGAACAACTGACTGAAGCTTTGAAGAAATCTCTGCCGGGGACTACGTATATCAGCGTGGAGGATATTTCTGGCGGATGTGGGGCCATGTTTGAGGTTCTGAGATGAGCTGGACTGGACTTGTATTTTTTTTACTTTGAAATTTTTAGGCTCAATACGAATTTGTACATTTTAATAATTTAATCTACAGGTCAGTATAGAAGCCAAAGAGTTCATTGGGCTACCTCGAGTGAAGCAGCATCGCCTTGTGACAGATTCCTTGAAACAGGAGATATCTGAGATGCATGGAATCCGCATACATACCAACCCAACACCAACAGACAAGTGATTGCAATTAAGACTTCACTGCAATAGGGTTAATTTGTTTGTAAATAGTAAATATAATGTTAGATTTTTGTTTTGAACAAATATGCAACTTTGGCTTAGCAGTAAAAAAAAAATATCACGGGACAATTCACACCAATTGACCTAGTCCCAAAGTAAGCTTAGCAGTTGCTGTGAGATGTGTTAATTAGGTTCTTAAATTGGAAATTAAACCAATTTTTTGTTTACAAGTAGAGTTTATTCATGCATCTTTATTGTATCAGCTTTAGCAACTGATGACAAAAATAACTTGTTATTAGATAATGACTTGCTATGCATAGAGAAACAAACAACAAATGTATAAAAATGATATTATCTAATATTGTGATAAATAAGCAAGATATCAGTTGAATTTTGAATAACTTGCTAATAAAGTTTTGATCTTAGTGGTTAGTAGTTTTACTGAAAGATTTATGTTTAGATATGCCTTTGCAGTGAAAAAGTATACATTGTAACATTATATATGGTGTGGTACTGCGAAAGTAGTGCCATCTCTTTATGTATTAAGGTACTTGCTTTTCTCTTGTGATTTCAAATAAGTAAGCTCACTCATTTTAGAGTTGACACTTCTTGTTGCGGTCAATGTATGGTGAGGCTCTCACTAAAGGCAAATGTGAACTTCTAAATCTTAGTTTTAATAGGTATGGAAGATTCTCTCTACAAACTGCAAACCTGTCTCTTACAAATCCCACTAAGTAATGTAAATGCAAGTTTGTAAGTCTGTTTGTTTGTTGTTGTTATCATTATCACAACTAAACTGCTGAACCGATTTAGATGGAATTCAGTATACAATAAACAGTTTGTCCTAGGGAAGGACAGGACAGGACAGTTTTTATCCCAGAAAATTGCATAGTTCCCGCGGGATAGCATTAAACGAATTCTGCGCGAACGGAGTGATTGGCCTCAATTTGCCACTCTTTCTCTCGTGTATCGATTCTGAGTTAGGGCTTCTTTTTTTAAAATATCTGAATATGTTTTAATTGTAAACAACTAGCTTTTAATTTAGCAGAGGCATCGCACCGCACGCATTGAACCATTAGCTAGCTAGCATTTTTGGATTAAAATTCCGGGATATCGCAAAAAAACTCCGATCCTATTCCCGATCTCTAGATTCCGTGGGAATTTTGCTCGAATTTTGGAATAAAAAGTTGTAATAGTGATGTCTTACATAGTATTAGTAGTGATGTAAAAGAACGTTGTGTCAAAGAACAGTCAAACGTCGATTTCTGAACGCGTGTGTGTGTGTTGTGCTGGGCTGTGTAGTTGGTTGGTGGTGAAAAACGCCCTTGTAATTTTTAAAGGCAGCCAAAATGGCGCTCAATCTCTCTGTCAAGGTTCATCCTGTAGTATTATTTCAAATTGTGGATGCTTACGAGCGTCGAAATGCGGATTCACATCGGGTTATCGGTACCTTGTTGGGTAAATATTGTTTCCGTCACTCACTACTCACTAAAGTAAAAATTTCGAGCATTTGTTATGCCGACGTCATGTGTTGAAATTATCGTGTTTTTGTACTTTTAAGTTGTATATTGGTGATATTTAAAGCGTTGAAGCCTTTTACGTGATTACAGTGCAGTGTTAATGTATTTATGAAGTGGATTTTGCTAGTTTTAACGACTTTTATGGTGTTAATTTGAGGTTATGTTTGGTGGTGTCTTTCAGGAACCTGTGACAAAGGTGTGGTGGAGGTCACAAATTGCTTCTGCGTGCCCCACAAGGAGCATGCCGACCAGGTAGAAGCCGAACTCAACTACGCCATGGATGTGTATGAGCTGAACAGGCGAGTGAATGCCACAGAAAACATCGTTGGTAAGCTTTATTTGCACTCATTGTTTGTTATTCGGCCCTGTTGTCTAGGAGTCAATAGTGTCAGTTTCTTAAAAAACTATAATGAGCGGCAAAAAAATGTGGCCCTCAAATGCATAGGTAATTTTGTATGCAGTCAAATTTTGTGCTGCTGAGTATATTATATGTGGTGCTAGTTCTTAAGTGGGTGATCGACGTACGAGCCGGTATACCGCGGTTTCACAGCGACGGTTTTACTTGCGACTCATTGGTACTGATCGACTAGCAAGCAAAACAGTTGTGTGACCGCGGTTGAGCCAATATGTCGTGTTCAAAGTATGAAGTTTTAATTGCACATATAAGTACTGAGTTCCCTAATGAAATAAAAATCGGTAGGTAGGCATTGAATTATTATTACTACGTATAGATATAAAGATCTCTATGCCATACCATAGTTCAATGTAGGTAGGTAAGTACTTACTTTGAGTCTGATCATTGAGAAATTCAAGCTCCTTATAATACCATAACTTTGGCTGATACACATCTTCACTTCCAGACCTGGTTCTCAAGCTTGCAGTAACTTTTTTAAGATCTTTTCCTTCGCCGAAAACTGACAAAACTGCCGGCCGTGATCGACATGTGGTTTTACATGGCGAGCCGAGTAAAAAATTAAACATACTTGACGAGCCACGAGCCCGGCTCGTCGGTGTATAAAACCACGGTATTGTATCGATACACCGGCGAGCTTTACCGACAAGCCGCAAAACCGCGGTTTTCGGCGCGATCAAGGCCTTTAGATAGTTTATATCTACATATGCCAATATTTTTGGTAAAGTAATATGTAATTGTCTATAACTCCAGGATGGTGGGCGACGGGCAACGAAGTAACCAATCACTCGTCAGTCATCCACGAGTACTACTCGCGCGAGTGCCGCTCGCCGGTGCACGTTACTCTGGACACGTCGCTCCAGGGTGCGCGCATGGGGCTCCGCGCATACGTGTGCGTGGCCCTGGGCGTCCCCCGCGGGAAGCAGGGCTGCATGTTCACGCCTATCGATGTCTCGCTGACCAGTTATGAGCCCGAGGTGGGTACTAATATAATGTAGATCAGTGATCGTCAAAGTGCGTCCCGTAGCCGATATTTCTACGGTCCGCAACATATGCAATGACTATGAGTAATTTTTTTTCTTCTTTCTGCAATGTGGCGAGCTGTGAACCCAACACAATAAGCCACTCCTCTGTCTTTTCTTGTCTCTGTCATCAACTGAGAAATACTCTAAGGATCCCTACAAGTGCTGCCGTTGAACCTGCTTGGTAGAGCGAGGACACTGTACTTCTTCAGTCTGTAGTAGTGCACGCTTCCTGTGCCTTTAGTAAGTGTAAGTAAATGGCTTTCAAAACAGATTTTGCATACTAAGACAACTGAATAGCTGGGTAGGTTTAGGTTAGGTTATATGATATGTTCTGATATGCATATATGATATGTTCTGTAATTCAAAATGGAAATAAAGAGGCTACAATAATAATATTCCATATAACCTTGAAATTTGTTGTGTTGTCAGATCGTAGGGCTCCAGCTGTGCCAGAAGACCATGGGGCCGGCGGGGCGCTCGCGGCAGGTGCAGCCCGCGCCCGACCTAGCCCTGGTGGCTGAAGCTGCCACAAAGCTCTCCTCACTACTTGATCAGGTATTGTCTTACTAGGCCTAATTCAGTAAGCTCGTGTGAACTATTTATTTTGGCAGTTGAATTAAAATGATTATTTTTAGGGTACTTCTGGTTGTCCCAGAAAAAACAATATCTGATAGTTCTGGTTGTCCCAGATACTTTGTATGAAGGTAGCTCTTGCACAATCAATGAGAAATATGTGAAAATCGTAGTTTTTCATGTTCGTAAACCATTTAAAATGACCCCACACTACATACATTTTGCTTAGAAGAGGAGTTCTGCTAACACTGGATATTCATGAATAGCTACGAATTTGTACGAAACCAATCTAGTAATTTAGATACCACATACAAGGGGTGAACTAGTAGTAGTAGAGGGGTTAGCTGTGCCCTATTTCGCGAACCTACATGTTACAATTTAAAAGTTGTATCCTTGTTTAACAGTATGCATTGAAAAGAGACTACCGCTTATAAATTGTCCTTGTACGTTTTTGAAATGGGTCCCGGGTCTTGTTATGGTAAAGACTAAACTGTAGTGTGTTTTGTGGTCAGGTGTTAGCGTACGTGGAGGACGTGCTGGCGGGGCGCGCGGCCGGAGACAACGCGACGGGCGGCAGCTGCTGCAGCTGGCGCAGGCCGTGCCCGGCCTCGCCGCTGACAACTTCGCGGACGCCTTCGCCAACAGCGTCAAGGACCTGCTCATGGTGAGTCCGCTCCACCAAATAAATACGGGACAATTGATTGACATCAATAAGGGCTACCGTTTTCGCGCTCACCAGTTGGCGCAACTGTAGACAGAGGTCCTGCCTGAAGTATAGTGGTTAGTTTGTTATTACACGGGTGTGAAAACAAAATTTACATTTAAATCATACTTAATATCTTATAACCGTACCATAAAAATATCGAGCATGCCACAGTGTTGCTTAGTCCCGTAAAGTCCCGTTTTGTTCGGAAAAAAGGGATAACAGAGGTGTTTGAAAGACAAAACTGTCTCAAAATACCGACATTCATTGCTCCGTAACGCATATTTGCCATAATCAATTTCAGGTATTGCAAAATATTCACAAAATCTATCTATATAAATAAAAATGAATCATAAAATGTTTGCTAAGCGCAAAACTCGGGAACGACTGGTCCGATTTCGCTAATTCTTTTCTTGTGTTCGTTACTATCACGAGAAGGTTTTTATGGAAGAAAATACGGAAAAAATACAACGGGGGCGAAGCGCGGGCAACAGCTAGTTATTAATATTAACAAACCCGCGTAGCTCACCCAAAAACAGTGAATTTTGACATATCGGACACCTCACGCTACACTAGCGCCTCTAGCGGCGAATTCATACGCGACATTCATCCATTCCCAATGCCATTTTGCTTAGCGCCGTAGCAGCGCGCCACCAGCACTAGTGCAGCCTGCCCGGCTGCCTCCTACTCAATGCACGCCATAGGCCCCAAACAAAGCAAATCTTGTACTATGGAATTATGGATAAACATACTTACATACATAATTAACCTTTTCGACGCCAACTCTATATATATCAATTTTAGACATTACAATATAGAAGCCTGGCGTATGGGTGATGTCTTTTGTATTTGACGTGGCGGCGAAAAGGTTAAATACATATTAAACATCCAAAACCCGAGAACAAACATACATATCATTCACACAAATATCTGCCCACCGGGGATAGAACCCAGCACCTCAAGCTTCATAGTCAAATTCTCTAACCAGTTGGCTATCAGCCCCCTGTACCACAAAAGTTACAAGTGCTACAATGCTACAAAATTGTTAAGTTTCTCTTAGTAAAACGTAACAATTTTGTAGAATTGTAGCACTTGTAATTTCTGTGGTACAGGGGCTGGTTGTCATGAAAGAGTGTCTTTTAAGATTTCTTAACACATTCGGTTCCGGCAACGTTCCGCTGAGCCCTTACGTTATTATGCAAGCCAAAATGAGTGTCACTGACATAGGAGTACGAATTTTGTCGCGTTCTGATCACAGACATGTCACTCGCACTGGTAGAATTGCTTCTAGCTGTTTTTAGTTACATTTCGATCAAAAATCAATCTTATGGTAGGAGGCTACAAAGCTTAAATATAAATAAAAAAATAGGTATATGTTACTGTTATATATTATAAGTTTTAAGTGTGGTGTCGGGTTAGGATTACACCTCTCCATTCCTTCCGTGGATGTCGTAAGAGGCGACTGAGGATATAGGTTAAGGTATACCATAGGCTGGCTAGCAACCTTTTTGTTTGTGTGCTCTGCCTGCCCCATTTGGGAATAGAGGCGTGAGCTTTGTATGTGTGTTTTAACTTATTGTATCTATTTCCAGGTGGTGACGCTCGCCCAACTTATCAAGACCCAACTGCAATTGAACGAGAAACTAACTCTCCTCACCTCTCAGTAACGTCTCAAACACTTCGTATTATTCTTGCGCTGGTAGCGAAACGATTATAATTCAAATAACGGTTAACCAACAATCATTTTATTCGTAATTAAAATTGGTTATAAAAATATTTTGGTATTTAATTTTAGTCACATAGAGTCTGTACCTATGCCGAAGATACGCGACCGAAAGTTTGCTGATTTTACGTTCCGACATCTTCGGGTGATATCATATCACTGATATGACACACCCTAAGTGCGGGGAAATAATCAACCGAAATTCGGCTGTACGCCAAAACGTGAAGTACAATGTGGAAATTGGTTGCTAGAAATTGAAACAGCATCGCAAGTGTAATCATGCCCAAATTCGATCGCGTAATTTCGGAGTGTGCCTAATAATAGCTTGACTTTATTGGTAAAATGGAAACATAAATATGGTTATTTCTAATATTCCTCGTCTAAAATACCTTCGACTTAACTATCAACCCTCGCCTGCGGCTTGGGTAGATGGCGCCTCGGGTGAAATAACATGTTTTATGCACTTGTTGTACAATCTACTATTTCTCATTTTACCAATAAAACTGAAGTGGCCCTTATTTTATTTTGATGTCAACAATAACATAAATCAGATACTTCGCGTTTTCGCCATCATCTTGCTTCTAGCTGTTAATTACAACTTGCAAAAGAAATCTTCTGTAGCGTAATAATTATATATTATTAGTTATTATGTATCTACATTGATCAAAGAAAACGCTCGCCGCTCCACCGCTGGAGCTTAAGTGGCCGAACTATAATACTGCTGTAGGAAAAATGGAAACGTGTCAAAGTAAATAAAGTTTGAAAATGAATAATGGAAGTTACGAGTAAGTGAAGCGTTTCTATTGCTTCATGAAAAACAGCGCCTTCCTCGCATATCCCTGGTGGAAATGCATTATAACACGGTAGTTTTCACTTTCTGAGAAAATTAAATTATTACAAAATTCATTATTTGATTCATGCATTATCCGTTTTGATTTTTATGTACCTTTGAAACATACTTGGGAAACTACAGCGTATATTCCGCCACTTCGCACATTCGTTTATCTGCATGGCATCTCCACACCCAGTCAGCCCTGACCCTCTGGCCTCCGCACTGCGCTCCGGACTCCGTGGAAAGAACGAAACTGACCACGCTGTCAGAGTCTAGTAGAGACGGCTGGAAATTAACAAATATGGCGTTTTATTACGTATTACTTAGTTCGGTAGGTTGTTGTCGCTCGTTGTGCAGTCGGGTTCATAAACTTGTGGGCAAAAATTTGATCAAAAATATCTGAACACGCTTCTACGCCTTTAACAATAGTGTGTTCAGATATTTTTGATCAAATTTTTGCTCACAAGTTATGATTCTACTGACGGAGTTCGGATGACCAGCTTAATTAAACTTTAGTAAATTAATGGTGCCAAACACTATTTGTCAACACGCTCTTCTGATGCACTAGGTATAGTTAACAATATCAAATTTACAGTTATAACGTAAGATCTTAGATTATTAGTTTAAGAGTAAATAGCAGCCTAAGGTATTTACCTAAACTTGGAAGATTCGTACACAGTAAATTCTAGAAAAATATTACTTAATTTTTTTGAAACTATTTTTGCTACGGAAGTATTTAGGGCGTGTCCGACACGCTCTTGGCCGGTTTTTTAGATAATAAAATGATAATATAGAAAAAGCACTTATTTTTGTGTCTTGAAATATATTTTTCTCGGTGTCTCGAATTAAAAAAAGCAGTCTAGACCTTAACTAGAACCACAAACCACAAGAAAAATTCGGAATAAAAAATTTCAGAAGAATAACGAGGCGAGTTAGGAAACCAGTATGTTAATGTCACTCGGGACTCGACGATTTTCTTCGTTTTCCTGAAGATTCAAATCTTTTGTTTCGAATTCCGAACACATTAGCAAAACTAGTTTAAGTGTACTTACATCCACGACCACCCCTCCGTAAGCCTTCACATATCTGCTCAGCAGTTTCTTGTCAAACCCCGCTTCTTCCACTACCTCGTCGATTACAAACGTGTATCCTTCAAAGAAATCCGGCAGCAAGCTTTTCTTATCCAATTTCTCTTTCACACTTGGTTTTTCTTCATCTGTTTCATCATCGGAGTCTAGAGTTATGTTGGCTTGTATTCTTTCATCTTTTACAAAAGCTACGTCAGAATCTGTGGAGGCAGTGGAAAAATCAAGCGAGTTATTTTTAGAACTTGGTGTCTTTTCTCTGCTGGTATGAGGTTTTGGTGATTTTTCTCTGCTGGTATGAGGTTTTGGTGATTTTTCTCTGCTGGGTTTGGTGACCTTTCTCTGCTAGCATGAGGTTTTGGTGATTTTTCTCTGCTGGTATGTGGTTTTGGTGATCTATCTTTGCTGGTATGAGGTTTTGGTGATCTATCTTTGCTAGTGTGAGGTTTTGGTGATCTGTCTTTGCTAGTCTGTGGTCTGGGTGATCTATCTCTGTTGGTTGGAGGGGGTGACTTGTCGGTGCGTTGTTTCTTCTGTTTTCGGAGAACTTTCTCGATCTCGTCGTCTGTGTCACACTCTGAAAATACAGGACGATAATAATACATGTACGATTAACTAGTAAAAAGTATCAATGCCAATGTCGATCTCATTGGTCTGTTCAAAAGGGAATATTACTGAAATTTTCTCCCATCAGAGTGCAGCACTAGCACAAAACCGAAAACTATTATAATATCGTATTATTTCAATTACATTTTTGGAAATATAGCTCTATCGCTACTATCGATGTAAAATATCATGTTATTTTGTTACTAATAAATATATCATGATTTCTATAGGTAAAAGTAATAAAACACTTTGGTCATGATCTGTCATGGCGACAATATATATAAAGAGAATTGGCGTTGTCATAGAGGTTTGCGCTAGTGTCGCCTCCTGCGCAGAGCTTTGGCTAATATGCCCTATTAAGTCTTGAAAACAAACAATAAGGTTGATAAAAAAGTGTATTTTTATATTTGACCATTTTAGTGCGTATTTTTATGCAAATGCTGTTTTTTATTTTATTCACAAGCAGCGAAACGTCTTGTGACATTTACTTTTAGTTCACAATCACTAAGCAATCATCAAAATTATGCATTTCGATATAAAAGCTAAAATTCTCGCACACACCTGGCCTCGTTTTGGCGGTATCTGGGAGCTTGGATTAAAAATCGCAAAAGCGCCAAATTTCTCACCCGAAGCAGTTTTATCATCATCATAGTTCTCTGGCGGTGCGACTTTCTTCTTGGGTTCCGTGGCGAACCACTGCCACGGGAGCAGCCGCCGCTTCTGGCTGCACTGCTCGATCCACTCCCCGAGGACGGCGATGCAAGCGTCGTTGCGAGCCGATGCGCGCACTGTCTTCAGTTTCGGAGTGTTAGGGAATGCGCAACTGTGGAAATACAAGGTGTATTCAGAATATTTTAGCAGATGGTTTGGGATGTCACATTGAGCTCCTTTGTAATACAAAGGTGGTTGTGAGGACTATTTTTAGATACAGTGCTTTGTTTGCGAAATATTCAACAATTTTATTGCTAACTTTTTGAATTCCAGAGTCTGCAACACACGACAGCTGAAAATCGTGCCATAGGAGCCACGTCGGCATTTCGTAGCGCGTATACTAAAGTTTGTTTGTAAGTCTGTATAATGGTTTGTTTGTAGTAGTAAGTAGGATGTATTATTAAAGTATAGTTACACGAGATGCGTGCAGGCGGGCCCCCAGTCGCGCTCGAAGCGGGCGCCCATAGCGAGCGCGGCGTCGCGCAGGCGCGCGCGCCGAGGGTTCTCGTACCCGCTCAGCGCGAACACCACGCCCGACAGCAGCGTGTGCGGCGACGAGCTCACGGGGCCCGCGCGCAGCTCTGACGGGGAAACATAACATTTAATTGTATCAGGCATCGGTCTTTTGAACATCGAAATTATGATGCGTACCCTTTAGTCACCAGTCAGAGTCAAAATAGTAAATTGAACAATTGGAAAATCCCCTCTACTGAAAGCCATATTTCTACTCTAAATAGAATGGTCTACATAAAGCAAGCAACCGAACTATCATCAGTATCATCACTACTACGGTTCAAGCTCAGTTAAGAATTTATTCTAAAACCTACGTCAGGCACGATCGTTCCAAAACCAAACGAGTAACGAATTTACCTTTGTCTTTTTGTTTTGCATCACCATGTGGTCTTTTCCTGCTATCTTTGTCTTTACTCCGATCATCATCTCCCTTTCTACTTTCTTTGTCTTGAATATTATCATTTCTTTTGTTTCCTTTCTCCCTATCGTGACTGGTACCAGGTCTTTCGTCGTCTCTATTATTGTGCTGATTGTTGTCATCTACCTTCTTCAGAGGCATTAAGTCTTTATCTTTTTTGGCGTCATTTAAATCGTATCTTTTGTCTTTATCGTCAATGAAATCTTTAAAAGTTCTACTGGAATTATCCATTTTGTCTCTTTTAGGCGTTTCTTTCTTCTTTTCTTGTTTCTGTTCTTTCTTTTTACTTTCTTGTTCTTTGTCGTCTTTATGTCTTTGTACAACTTTGTCTATTTTGTTATTAGGTAGTTCGTCATCATCTGTGTACATGAGAGTGTTCCGCTGTCTGTTTGCATTGAAGTCGTTTGATTGGCTGGGACGGTTAGTGCTGGCTTTCGCTATAGGTGTTTTGACCAGTTTGGTGGATGAGTCAGAGATGTTTTTTAGAGCTTGCGATGTCGCCTGACGTATTTGAGCTCCTGAAACATAAAAAGTCAATAAAGACCCGAAGAGAACGTAGTTTAGGTCCAACGATGGCGCAGAATCGTGAGTGGAGTTTTCATGCATATATCCGTAATTTATTTTATTATGCATACTTGCATATTTCAAGCTTTTTGTGTTGCATATAATCCCGACGAGTAAAGAACCCTTGATCAACCCTCGGCAAATAGACTATAGTTTTACAAAATCCTCACCAGTATCGCCACTAGTTCCCTGCCCACTGGTCCTATGCTTGGCAAACATCTCCCCAGGCTTGAAATCGTCTTCATCAGACGAGAAGTTGTCCAACGCTAGCATCCGAGCCGGCACTGCCGCTGCCACGGGCAGTGATTCCGCTCTCGGCTCCATATCAGGCTTGTCTTCGGGCTCGAATATATGGATGAATGAGAGGCCATACTGAAGGTCAAAGATTTGTTCATTATATTAAATGAATTGCTTAAATCTGTGTATTGAGTGCGTAAGAGTATCTGAGCTAAGCTTGCGGACCGACAGACGGACAAGGGTGCCGTCTTCGCCGTTTTGACTCATCATCATCAGCCGAAAGACGTTCACTGCTGAGCATAGG
>NC_133478.1:1292571-1312197 GCF_025370935.1 Choristoneura fumiferana | reverse complement strand
GGCATCGCACCGCACGCATTGAACCATTAGCTAGCTAGCATTTTTGGATTAAATTCCGGGATATCGCAAAAAACTCCGATCCTATTCCGATCTCTAGATTCCGTGGGAATTTTGCTCGAATTTTGGAATAAAAAGTTGTAATAGTGATGTCTTACATAGTAGTATTAGTAGTGATGTGAAAGAACGTTGTGTCAAAGAACAGTCAAACGTCGATTTCTGAACGTGTATGTGTGTGTTAGTGTGTTGTGCTGGGCTGTGTTGTGTAGTTGGTTGGTGGTGAAAAACGCCCTTGTAATTTTAAAGGCAGCCAAAATGGCGCTCAATCTCTCTGTCAAGGTTCATCCTGTAGTATTATTTCAAATTGTGGATGCTTATGAGCGCCGAAATGCGGATTCACATCGGGTTATCGGTACCTTGTTGGGTAAATATTGTTTCCGTCACTCACTACTCACTAAAGTAAAAATTTCGAGCATTTGTTATGCCGACGTCATGTGTGGAAATTTTCGTGTTTTTGTACTTTTAAGTTGTATATTGGTGATATTTAAAGCGTTGAAGCCTTTTACGTGATTACAGTGCAGTGTTAATGTATTTATGAAGTGGATTTTGCTAGTTTTAACGACTTTTATGGCGTTAATTTGAGGTTATGTTTGGTGGTCTTCAGGAACCTGTGACAAAGGTGTGGTGGAGGTCACAAATTGCTTCTGCGTGCCCACAAGGAGCATGCCGACCAGGTAGAAGCCGAACTCAACTACGCCATGGATGTGTATGAGCTGAACAGGCGAGTGAATGCCACAGAAAACATCGTTGGTAAGCTTTATTTGCACTCATTGTTTGTTATTCGGCACTGTTGTCTAGGAGTCAATAGTGTCAGTTTCTTAAAAAACTATAATGAGCGCCAAAAAATGTGGCCCTCAAATGCATAGATAATTTTGTATGCAGTCAAATTTTGTGCTGCTGAGTATATTATATGTGGTGCTAGTTCTCAAGTGGGTGATCTTCGTACGAGCCGGTATACCGCGGTTTTACTTGCAACTCATTGGTACTGATCGACTAGCAAGCAAAACAGTTGTGTGACCGCGGTTGAGCCAATATGTCGTGTTCAAAGTATGAAGTTTTAATTGCACATAAAGTACTGAGTTCCCTAATGAAATAAAATCGGTAGGTAGGCATTGAATTATTATTACTACATATAGACCCACTTGCTCGTTTGCCATCCAGTCGAATAAAAAATAAAATAAAAAATATATAGATATAAAGATCTTCTCTATGCCATACCATAGTTCAATGTAGGTAGGTAAGTACTTACTTTGAGTCTGATCATTGAGAAATTCAAGCTCCTTATAATACCATAACTTTGGCTGATACACATCTTCACTTCCAGACCTGGTTCTCAAGCTTGCAGTAACTTTGTTACGTTCTTTTCCTTCGCCGAAAACTGTCAAAACTGCCGGCCGTGATCGACACGCGGTTTTACATGGCGAGCCGAGTAAAAAATTAAACATACTTGACGAGCCACGAGCCGGGCTCGTTGGTGTATAAAACCACGGTATTGTATCGATACACCGGCGAGCTTTACCGACAAGCCGCAAAACCGCGGTTTTCGCCGCGATCAGGGCCTATAGATAGTTTATATCTACATATGCCAATATTTTTGGTAAAGTAATATGTAATTGTCTATAACTCCAGGATGGTGGGCGACGGGCAACGAAGTAACCAATCACTCGTCAGTCATCCACGAGTACTACTCGCGCGAGTGCCGCTCGCCGGTGCACGTTACTCTGGACACGTCGCTCCAGGGTGCGCGCATGGGGCTCCGCGCATACGTGTGCGTGGCCCTGGGCGTCCCCCGCGGGAAGCAGGGCTGCATGTTCACGCCTATCGATGTCTCGCTGACCAGTTATGAGCCCGAGGTGGGTACTAATATACTGTAGATCAGTGATCGTCAAAGTGCGTCCCGTAGCCGATATTTCTACGGTCCGCAACATATCGCACCTTCAGGACTATAGTGACCTAATTCAAAATTTACGAGTTTTGAGTTATTGTCATAAAACGTCTCTTTGAGACATTATTTATCCAGTATTCAGTAAAACACAGACCTTTCTAACTTAGAAAAGGATAAACTTTACAATCGGTCTCTTTCACTCCGACCCGTCTCTTCGCCTCGGCTTAATTTAGTACAGACGCGATCAGTGTTGCGCCGTCAGTGTCAGGAACAACTCGCTGCGAGTTTAGTATACGAGTGACCTAAAGCATATTTCGTCTTTATAGGACTGAACTAAAGGTGAGTTAAACGTTTACATTTTTAATCAAATACAGACTTTTTAGTATTTCAGTCTATCATACAGTAAAATGTTGTTTCACACTTGTGACCTAATTGGTATTGAGTCCTTATTTGACCGATTACATGCATTTTATTAGGGTACAATCTGTAAACAGTCTTTCATACAATAAAAATATTATAATATTAAAGACTCATTACATGTTGCGACCCTATATTAACGAAAAAGATTTTATGTGTACTGACTGTTTTAGAAATGAGTCTGACTAGTTATTAATATGTTATCACGTTAAAGAAGTTAGGTTCATATTAGATTTTATGTGTAGTTGTTGTGTACAATAAAGAGTCATTTTATTGTATTGTATTGTAGTTGTTTGGTTCCATCGATTTATGATTATTTTTAGATTAAAATGAAAAGAAGAGCGGACCGAATTTCAGAAAAATTAAACTTGAATAATGCTGCAACGACTGACCCCCTTATTCATAAAACTTAACAAGCCTATGTTAACTAACAAATGCTTTGTCCCTTTCTAACAAATATAAATGTCGAAGTGACAGATAAGGACAAACGAATTTTAGCGGCATTTTAACTAAAATAGGTTTGATTGTCGTTTATGAATAAGGGGGTGAGTCGTTAAGATAGATACAAAAATAAGTAATGATCCTTCTTACGAGAATTATAATGATTCAGTAAGTTTATTTTATTATTATTTCTTAGATTCGTTTGAAAAACTTATATATTCGTAATCAAATAATTAATCATTTATTACACTTGGTTTCAGAAAAATACGCGTAAAGAAAATATACCTTCTAATTCACCCAAAGAAGAAAATCTTGAACAATCAAATACATCTATGATGTTCAAAGGGAATGAGGTGGTAAAAAAAAATTCTCCAGCTGTACTAATAAATCCTAATATGTTGTAGTAATTTTCATAATTATAAAACGTTTTTATTCTTTTTAGGACAACTTCAAAACGAAAAAGACTTCGTCAACACATAATTCATCGATTATAGAAAATTCTCCAGATAGATCCATTCAATTTGATTTAAATACACTTCCTTTGTATAGTCAAATTTAAAAATCGGTAAATATAAGTAGTTTATATTAATTAATATCAAGATTGTCTTTATTTAGGGTTACAGGCCCAGATGATTGATGAAGAATCAAAGGATACCCAAAAACGTTAACTTCCGAGAAAGACCAGAAGACAAGGTCCCGGGATTCATCATCTGATTCGTCATCCAGTAGTAGTAGTAGTAGCTCATCTACTTCGAGTAAGTCGTCATCGAGCTCCTCTAGTTCGAGCAGCAGCATTTCTTGTAATATAAATAAACAAACATGCACAGGTCAGTTCTATCCTGGGGGAACCATCAACATCATTCGAAAGAACGAGGCAATTATCAGACGAATCTTTACGTGCATCCAATACTACAGTAAACCACCAGCCTTTAAATGATTCACAGGAAAGTGATGTGGATTTAAGTGATACCGATCCAACTTATAGTCCCAACAGATCTCGATCCCCATTGAGGAGAAATTCAACCATAAGATCTTCGTCGTCTGATTCAAATTAACTTAATAATGATACACCGGAAACTACCAAAAAATCGCGCAAACGTCAACGAGATTGTTCGAAGTGGAAACAAAATATTGCAAAATCTCTAAGGAATTCCGGAAAAGCTTACATTTCTAACATAACTAAAAGAGAGGTTCCTGGTCGGTGCATAAAAAGTGCTTGTAACTGTCATTTAAAATGTAGCGAAAATATAAATGAAGCTGGTAGAATACCATTATTTCAAAGCTATTGGGCGTTAAGCGAAATTGAGCTACATGATTGATGATGATGATGATTGATGGAAATCAAACCGAAATACAAGTACACAAATGCAAGACCTAGGCTACCTAACAATGCATTTTATTTTACCGTCGATAGTGAAAAGATACGGGTTTGTAAGACATTTTTAATTAATACGTTATCAATTAGTGACCGGCAGATTAGAACTGTAAAAATGAAAACTGATACTCAGGGATTCCTTGAAAAGAACAAAAGAGGCGTTACATTGATTAAAAATGCACGGAAAACTGGCAAACCTTTTATTGTAAAAGAATTAACATATTTTTTTTTTTATTGATTTAAAGCTGTTACAGGAAAGTTGGGGATATAATTTCAATGAGGATGAGTACAAAAATAATATGGCGTTGGCAAATGTTAAAGTCCTAGAATTTAGTAAAGAGGATGATTTTAAATTCTTCTACAAGACATCTAGCTCAAACTGAGTTTACTATGGTAAATATGAGAAACAAAAGAATGAAAATTAAGGCTGCAGATGAAATAACGACAACTAGAATATACGCAGAAAGAATAGATTTAAGTGACCACAAGAAAAAAGATTTACGAGATTTAAATAAAAATTTGATACCTCATTATTATGCAGATTTTTATAACAATATTGTTTAATATTTTAATACTTTATAAACATTTCTCAATGTTGAATTTTTTTATGATACTGTGCTGTGTTGATTGCCTATATTATTATATTTGTAGAAATGTGTTCTTTTATAACTGTAATAAGCATACTTACGGGTAAAAGGTTGTTAAGTACCTACGTAAAAGAAAAGCAATAAGGCCAGACTAATTATTACCAATATGATTAAGATTTTTTTTTTATTACTGTAGGGTGTTGATTTTTATAAGAATTCTATTACAATTACATTATTGTAAAAGTGAATAAAAAGTCTAATAAGTTGTTAAGCCAGAAAAAAGAGAGACTGATATGAATAAGAAAAATGTTCCTTTTTTATTTACTTTTTTCGATTAACCAAAAGATTGTTATCATAAGGTATAAGAAGTATTAATAAAGACTGATTACTAATATAATGTTTTTTTTTTTTCACAAATAGTTTTGTTTTTTGACGTAGTAACTAAGTGATTATTCTAATAAATTTACTAAGATATGGACCTATTAAGGAAAAAAACAATAAATTTTATGGATTTTCAGAACTATAATGACATATTAAGATTTGAGTCTAAACAAAAAAATTTTTTTTGGCGCAATAAAGACTCAAATGTCGCTTCTTTCAGAAAAAAAATTATAAAAAATTCTATTTCACTCAAAATGCAGGTTTTTATTTCGTAATATATGCGCTACAAAATAGCGTATGATTTAAAAATTTCAACATTCGCTTGGATGCATAAAGAAGCGAGATATTGTTTTATATTTACTTAAATCACTAACTGTTTCAACTTCATTCGCCGTTTCCCAAAAACTTGTAATTTTGGATTAGGTCACTATAGTCCTGAAGGTGCGATATACAATGACTATGAGTAATTTTTTCTTCTTTCTGCAATGTGGCGAGCTGTGAACCCAACACAATAAGCCACTCCTCTGTCTTTTCTTGTCTCTGTCATCAACTGAGAAATACTCCTCTATGGATCCCTACAAGTGCTGCCGTTGAACCTGCTTGGTAGAGCGAGGACACTGTACTTCTTCAGTCTGTAGTAGTGCACGCTTCCTGTGCCTTTAGTAAGTAAGTAAATGGCTTTCAAAACAGATTTTGCATACTAAGACAACTGAATAGCTGGGTAGGTTTAGGTTAGGTTATATGATATGTTCTGATATGCATATATGATATGTTCTGTAATTCAAAATGGAAATAAAGAGGCTACAATAATAATATTCCATATAACCTTGAAATTTGTTGTGTTGTCAGATCGTAGGGCTCCAGCTGTGCCAGAAGACCATGGGGCCGGCGGGGCGCTCGCGGCAGGTGCAGCCCGCGCCCGACCTAGCCCTGGTGGCTGAAGCTGCCACAAAGCTCTCCTCACTACTTGATCAGGTATTGTCTTACTAGGCCTAATTCAGTAAGCTCGTGTGAACTATTTATTTGTGCAGTTGAATTAAAATGATTATTTTTAGGGTACTTCTGGCTGTCCCAGAAAAAACAATATCTGATAGTTCTGGTTGTCCTAGATACTTTGTATGAAGGTAGCTCTTGCACAATCAATGAGAAATATGTGAAAATCGTAGTTTTTCATGTTCGTAAACCATTTAAAATGACCCCACACTACATACATTTTGCTTAGAAGAGGGGTTCTGGTAACACTGGATATTCATGAATAGCTACGAATTTGTACGAAACCAATCTAGTAATTTAGATACCACATACAAGGGGGGGGGGCTAGCCGTGGTGGCCTAGTGGTTTGACCTATCGCCTCTCAAGCAGAGGGCCGTGGGTTCGAACCCCGGCTCGCACCTCTGAGTTTTTCGAAATTCATGTGCGGAATTACATTTGAAATTTACCACGAGCTTTGCGGTGAAGGAAAACATCGTGAGGAAACCTGCACAAACCTGCGAAGCGATTCTATGGTGCGTGCGAAGTTCCCAATCCGCACTGGGCCCGCGTGGGAACTATGGCCCAAGCCCTCTTGTTCTGAGAGGAGGCCTGTGCCCAGCAGTGGGACGTATATAGGCTGGGATGATGATACAAGGGCTAACCAGTAGTAGTAGAGGGGTCAGCTGTGCCCTATTTTGCGAACCTACATGTTACAATTTAAAAGTTGTATCCTTGTTTAACAGTATGCATTGAAAAGAGACTACCGCTTAGAAATTGTACCTTGTACCTTTATGAAATGGGCTCTGGATCTTTTGTTATGGTAAAGACTAAACTGTAGTGTGTTTTGTGGTCAGGTGTTAGCGTACGTTGAGGACGTGCTGGCGGGGCGCGCGGCCGGAGACAACGCGACGGGCCGGCAGCTGCTGCAGCTGGCGCAGGCCGTGCCCGGCCTCGCCGCTGACAACTTCGCGGACGCCTTCGCCAACAGCGTCAAGGACCTGCTCATGGTGAGTCCGCTCCACCAAATAAATACGGGACAATTGATTGACATCAATAAGGGCTACCGTTTTCGCGCTCACCAGTTGGCGCAACTGTAGACAGAGGTCCTGCCTGAAGTATAGTGGTTATTTTGTTATTACAGGCATGAAAACAAAATTTACATTAAATCATACTTAATATCTTAAAACCATACCATAAAAATATCGAGCATGCCATAGTGTTGCTTACTCCCGTTTTGTTCGGAAAAAAGGGATAACAGAGGTGTCCGAAAAACAAAACTGTCTCAAAATACAAACATTAATTGCTCCGTAACGCATATTTGCCATAATCAATTTCAGGTATTGCAAAATATTCACAAAATCTATATAAATAAAAATGAATCATAAAATGTTTTGCTAAGCGCAAAACTCGGGAACGACTGGTCCGATTTCGCTAATTATTTTTTTGTTGTGTTCGTTACTATCACGAGAAGGTTTTTATGGAAGAAAATACGGAAAAAATACAACGGGGGCGAAGCCGCGGGCAACAGCTAGTTATTAATATTAATAAACCCGCGTAGCTCACCCAAAAACAGTGAATTTTGACAAATCGGAGACCTCACGCTACACTAGCGCCTCTAGCGGCGAATTCATACGCGTCATTCATTCATTCCCAATGCCATTTTGCTTAGCGCCGTAGCAGCGCGCCACCAGCACTAGTGCTGCCTGCCCGGCTGCCTCCTACTCAATGCACGCCATAGGCCCCAAACAAAGCAAATCTTGTACTATGGATAAACATACTTACATACATAATTAACCTTTTCGACGCCAACTACTATATATCAATTTTAGACATTACAATATAGAAGCCTGGCGTATGGGTGATGTCTTTTGTATTTGACGTGGCGGCGAAAAGGTTAAATACATATTAAACATCCAAAACCCGAGAACAAACATTCATATTATTCACACAAATATCTGCCCACCGGGGATAGAACCCAGCACCTCAAGCTTCATAGTCAAATTCTCTAACCAGTTGGCTATCTGGTTGTCATGAAAGAGTGTCTTTTAAGATTTCTTAACACATTCGGTTCCGGCAACGTTCCGCTGAGCCCTTACGTTATGCCAGCCAAAATGAGTGTCACTGACATAGGAGTACAAATTTTGTTGACACACTTGTGTGTCGCGTTCTGATCACAGACATGTCACTGGCACTGGTAGAATTGCATCTAGCTGTTTTGATGAAAAATCTTATGGTAGGAGGCTACAAAGCTTAAATATGTAAAAAAAAGGTATAATGTTTGCTGTTTTATATTATAAGTTTTAAGTGTGGTGTCGGGTTAGGATTACACCTCTCCATTTCTTCCGTGGATGTCGTAAGAGGCGACTGAGGATATAGGTTAAGGTATACCATAGGCGACAGGCTAGCAACCTGTCACTTTTTTGTTTCGTGTGCTCTGCCTGCCCCATTTGGGAATAGAGGCGTGATGTTTGTGTGTTTTAACTTATTGTATCTATTTCCAGGTGGTGACGCTCGCCCAACTTATCAAGACCCAACTGCAATTGAACGAGAAACTAACTCTCCTCACCTCTCAGTAACGTCTCAAACACTTCGTATTATTCTTGCGCTGGTAGCGAAACGATTATAATTCAAATAACGGTTAACCAACAATCATTTTATTCGTAATTAAAATTGGTTATAAAAATATTTTGGTATTTAATTTTAGTCACATAGAGTCCGTACCTATGCGGAAGATACGCGACCGAAAGTTTGCTGATTTTACGTTCCGACATATTCGGGTGATATCATATCACTGATATGACACACCCTAAGTGCGGGGAAATAATCAACCGAAATTCGGCTGTACGCCAAAACGTGAAGTACAATGTGGAAATTGGTTGCTAGAAATTGAAACAGCATCGCAAGTGTAATCATGCCCAAATTCGATCGCGTAATTTCGGAGTGTGCCTAATAATAGCTTGACTTTATTGGTAAAATGGAAACATAAATATGGTTATTTCTAATATTCCTCGTCTAAAATACCTTCGACTTAACTATAAACCCTCGCCTGCGGCTTGGATAGATGGCGCCTCGGGTGAAATAACATGTTTTATGCACTTGTTGTACAATCTACTATTTCTCATTTTACCAATAAAACTGAAGTGGCCCTTATTTTATTTTGATGTCAACAATAACATAAATCAGATACTTCGCGTTTTCGCCATCATCTTGCTTCTAGCTGTTAATTACAACTTGCAAAAGAAGTCTTCTGTAGCGAATAATTCCTAATTGAAATAGCATCAGCGCTGATAGATTGATCGAAGAAAACGCTCGCCGCTCCACCGCTGGAGCTTAAGTGGCCGAACTATAATACTGCTGTAGGTGGCTGTAGGAAAAATGGAAACGTGTCAAAGTAAATTAAGTTTGAAAATAAGTGGAAGCTAAGTGAAGCGTTTCTATTGCTTCATGAAAAACAGCGCCTTCCTCGCATATCCCTGGTGGAAATGCATTATAACACGGTAGTTGTCACTTTCTGAGAAAATTACATTATTTCAAAATTCATTATTTGATTCGTGCATTTCGTTTTGAACTTTATGTACCTTTGAAACATACTTGGGAAACTACAGCGTATATTCCGCCACTTCGCACATTCGCTTATCTGCATGGCATCTCCACACCCAGTCAGCCCTGACCCTCTGGCCTCCGCACTGCGCTCCGGACTCCGTGGAAAGAACGAAACTGACCACGCTGTCAGAGTCTAGTAGAGACGGCTGGAAATTAACAAATATGGCGTTTTATTACGTATTATAGTTAGTTCGGTAGGTTGTTGTCCCTCGTTGTGCAGTCGGGTTCATAAACTTGTGAGCAAAAATTTGATCAAAAATATCTGAACACGCTTCTACGCCCTTAACAATAGAGTCGTGTTCAGATATTTTTGATCAAATTTTTGCTCACAAGTTTATAAACTCTACTGCACGGAGTTCGGATGACCGGCTTATTTTTTTAAACTATTAGTAAATTAAATGATGCCAAACACTAGAACCACAAACCACAAGAAAAATTCGGAATAAAAAAAAATCAGAAGAATAACGAGGGGAGTCAGGAAACCAGTATGTTAATGTCACTCGGGACTCGTCGATTTTCTTCGATTTCCTGAAGATTCAAATCTTTTGTTTCGAATTCCGAACACATTAGCAAAACTAGTTTAAGTGTACTTACATCCACGACCACCCCTCCGTAAGCCTTCACATATCTGCTCAGCAGTTTCTTGTCAAACCCCGCTTCTTCCACTACCTCGTCGATTACAAACGTGTATCCTTCAAAGAAATCCGGCAGCAAGCTTTTCTTATCCAATTTCTCTTTCACACTTGGTTTTTCTTCATCTGTTTCATCATCGGAGTCTAGAGTTATGTTGGCTTGTATTCTTTCATCTTTTACAAAAGCTACGTCAGAATCTGTGGAGGCAGTGGAAAAATCAAGCGAGTTATTTTTAGAACTTGGTGTCTTTTCTCTGCTGGTATGAGGTTTTGGTGATTTTTCTCTGCTAGTATGAGGTTTTGGTGATTTTTCTCTGCTGGTATGAGGTTTTGGTGATTTTTCTCTGCTGGGTTTTGGTGACCTTTCTCTGCTAGCATAAGGTTTTGGTGATTTTTCTCTGCTAGTATGAGGTTTTGGTGATTTTTCTCTGCTGGTATGCGGTTTTGGTGATCTATCTTTGCTGGTATGAGGTTTTGGTGATCTATCTTTGCTAGTGTGAGGTTTTGGTGATCTGTCTTTGCTAGTCTGTGGTCTGGGTGATCTATCTCTGTTGGTTGGAGGGACTTGTCGGTGCGTTGTTTCTTCTGTTTTCGGAGAACTTTCTCGATGTCGTCGTCTGTGCACACTTTGGAAATATGCGATAATAAGTACTTGAAAACAAACTACTAAGGTTGATAAAAAGTGTATTTTTATATTTGACCATTTTAGTGCGTATTTTTATGCAAATGCTGTTTTTTATTTTATTCACAAGCAGCGAAACGTCTTGTGACATTTACTTTTAGTTCACAATCACTAAGCAATCATCAAAATTATGCATTTCGATATAAAAGCTAAAATTCTCGCACACACCTGGCCTCGTTTTGGCGGTATCTGGGAGCTTGGATTAAAAATCGCAAAAGCGCCAAATTTCTCACCCGAAGCAGTTTTTTCATCATCATAGTTCTCTGGGGGTGCAATTTTCTTCTTGGGTTCCGTGGCGAACCACTGCCACGGGAGCAGCCGCCGCTTCTGGCTGCACTGCTCGATCCACTCCCCGAGGACGGCGATGCAAGCGTCGTTGCGAGCCGATGCGCGCACTGTCTTCAGTTTCGGAGTGTTAGGGAATGCGCAACTGTGGAAATACAAGGTGTAAAGTTCATTCAGAATATTTTAGCAGATGGTTTGGGATGTCACATTGAGCTCCTTTGTAATACAAAGGTGGTAGTGAGGACTATTTTTAGATACAGTGCTTTGTTTGCGAAATATTCAACAATTTTATTGCTAACTTTTTGAATGCCAGAGTCTGCAACACACGACAGCTGAAAATCGTGCCATAGGAGCCACGTCGGCATTTCGTAGCGCGTATGGGTACTAATAATATTATAAATACGAAAGTTTGTAAGTCTGTATAATGGTTTGTTTGTAGTAGTAAGTAGGATGTATTATTAAAGTGTAGTTACACGAGATGCGTGCAGGCGGGCCCCCAGTCGCGCTCGAAGCGGGCGCCCATAGCGAGCGCGGCGTCGCGCAGACGCGCGCGGCGAGGGTTCTCGTACCCGCTCAGCGCGAACACCACGCCCGACAGCAGCGTGTGCGGCCACGAGCTCACGGGGCCCGCGCGCAGCTCTGACGGGGAAACAGAACATTTAATTGTATCAGGCATCGGTCTTTTGAACATCGAAATTATGATGCGTACCCTTTAGTCACCAGTCAGAGTCAAATAGTAAATTGAACAATTGGAAAATCCCCTCTACTGAAAGCCATATTTCTACTCTAAATAGAATGGTCTACATAAAGCAAGCAACCGAACTATCATCAGTATCATCATTACTACGGTTCAAGCTCAGTTAAGAATTTATTCTAAAACCTACGTCAGGCGCGATCGTTCCAAAACCAAACGAGTAACGAATTTACCTTTGTCTTTTTGTTTTGCATCACCATGTGGTCTTTTCCTGCTATCTTTGTCTTTACTCCGATCATCATCTCCCTTTCTACTTTCTTTGTCTTGAATATTATCATTTCTTTTGTTTCCTTTCTCCCTATCGTGACTGGTACCAGGTCTTTCGTCGTCTCTATTATTGTGCTGATTGTTGTCATCTACCTTCTTCAGAGGCATTAAGTCTTTATCTTTTTTGGCGTCATTTAAATCGTATCTTTTGTCTTTATCGTCAATGAAATCTTTAAAAGTTCTACTGGAATTATCCATTTTGTCTCTTTTAGGCGTTTCTTTCTTCTTTTCTTGTTTCTGTTCTTTCTTTTTACTTTCTTGTTCTTTGTCGTCTTTATGTCTTTGTACAACTTTGTCTATTTTGTTATTAGGTAGTTCGTCATCATCTGTGTACATGAGAGTGTTCCGCTGTCTGTTTGCATTGAAGTCGTTTGATTGGCTGGGACGGTTAGTGCTGGCTTTCGCTATAGGTGTTTTGACCAGTTTGGTGGATGAGTCAGAGATGTTTTTTAGAGCTTGCGATGTCGCCTGACGTATTTGAGCTCCTGAAACATAAAAAGTCAATAAAGACCCGAAGAGAACGTAGTTTAGGTCCAACGATGGCGCAGAATCGTGAGTGGAGTTTTCATGCATATATCCGTAATTTATTTTATTATGCATACTTGCATATTTCAAGCTTTTTGTGTTGCATATAATCCCGACGAGTAAAGAACCCTTGATCAACCCTCGGCAAATAGACTATAGTTTTACAAAATCCTCACCAGTATCGCCACTAGTTCCCTGCCCACTGGTCCTATGCTTGGCAAACATCTCCCCAGGCTTGAAATCGTCTTCATCAGACGAGAAGTTGTCCAACGCTAGCATCCGAGCCGGCACTGCCGCTGCCACGGGCAGTGATTCCGCTCTCGGCTCCATATCAGGCTTGTCTTCGGGCTCGAATATATGGATGAATGAGAGGCCATACTGAAGGTCAAAGATTTGTTCATTATATTAAATGAATTGCTTAAATCTGTGTATTGAGTGCGTAAGAGTATCTGAGCTAAGCTTGCGGACCGACAGACGGACAAGGGTGCCGTCTTCGCCGTTTTGACTCATCATCATCAGCCGAAAGACGTTCACTGCTGAGCATAGGCCACTGAACTCCAACAACCTTCTTCAGGGCATCAGTTCACTTATTCTCGGCCTGTTCTTGCTTGTCTCCTGGTACAGTCAAGTGCAAAGATATCGACACAGTCAAAGTTACAGAAATATATATAGACGACCTTTTTAACCTTAAGTGCATAAAGTCGTGTATACGTTTTTGTAACTTTGGCCGTACTTGACTGTACGTTGTTGCTACTTAAGGACACATTGGCCCTAACAGGCACCAGTTTCAAGCAATTTTTACTATATAAAAGATAAGTGATCGAAGATACTGAAGAGAATCTATTGAGAAAAGAAAGAGCTATGGACAGAGGTATACTTGGGGTACTTCCAGCGCCCTGGGCGAGATTTCTACGGCGCCCCCAACTTTTGGGAATTTTCTAGTGGGGCTTCAGACGCCCCTTTAAGTCCGGCGCCCTGGGCGGTCGCCCAACTGGATCCTACCCTAACGCCACTAGTGCTCGGGGTTTCTCTACGGGATCGAAACAGAAATGAGGAGGTACGTAGAAGAATAAGTCGCTGACATAGCCAAGCGAAATACGTTGTTGAAGTGACAATGAACAGGCCATATAGCACGGAGAACAGATGGCCGTTGGGGCCGAAAAGTTCTCGAATGGAGACTGTGGTGTGGATCGGCAAGCGCAGCGTAGAACGTCTACCAACACGATAGATGGAACCTAGTTAAAGCTGCGGAACCATGGTGGGTGCTGGACGCTTCCAACTGAATCAACTAGGGGTGTATGGGGGGACCTCTATCCAACAGTAGAACGCCTCCGGCTGATATGATGATGACTGAAAATACAGGTAAATATCACCTTGCAGTGCTTATTGTAGGGCTGCGAGCAGACGGCGCGCACGCGGTCCCAGCGGTGGGCGCGCGCCGGCGCCAGCTGGTCCCCGCTGAACGAGCGCACGCGCTCCACGCCACTGTCGCGCCGGGACTCCAGGGGGGACAGGAACACGCTGCTGGGCACTAGAACCTAAACACAGTTTATATGTTACATACTGAAATCCTACTTCCTGCTTAATACTACTACCGATAGCTTGACGTTTCGGAATCCTACTTCCTACTAATCCTACTAATATTATAAATGCGAAAGTTTGTAAATCTGTTTGTTTGTTACTTCATCACGTCTAAACCACTGAACCGATTTAAATGACATTCGGTATACAGATAGTTTGAATCCCGGAGAAGGACATAGGAAACTTTTTATCCCTGAAAATTGCATAGTTCCCGCGGTATAGCGATAAACGAAACGATAAAGTCTATTCGTGATAAAGGTTTTCGTGATAGTCGTTCGTGAAAAAGTTATTCGTGGTTAAGTACTGACACGGTTTTTTTCACTGCTTCAAAGGGTAGCAGAGCTGAGTACTTGACATTACTTTCATCTTGATACTTTGAAAAGAAAAAATAAAAGATAAGCTTTTTTTATTTTTTATTTTTTTATTTTACTGGATGGCAAACGAGCAAGTGGGTCTCCTGATGGTAAGAGATCACCACCGCCCATAGACACCTGCAACACCAGGGGGTTGCAGATGCGTTGCCAACCTAGAGGCCTAAGATGGGATACCTCAAGTGCCAGTAATTTCACCGGCTGTCTTACTCTCCACGCCGAAACACAACAGTGCAAGCACTGCTGCTTCACGGCAGGATTAGCGAGCAAGATGGTGGTAGCAATCCGGGCGGACCTTGCACAAGGTCCTACCACCTGCAAGCTGGGCCACGGAACCGAACCAGCGGTACTAAATTCTAACTCACTGAAATACTTTCTTATTCTTTACTAGCTGTTGCCCGCGGCTTCGCCCCCGTTGTATTTTTTCTGTATTTTCTTCCATAAAAACCTTCTCCTGATAGTAACGAACACAACAAAAAAAGAATTAGTGAAATCGGACCACAGGGGCTACTACGAAAATCGAAGTTCTTATCGCACCGTCCCTTTCACTCGCGTATTGAATGACATAGGCGTCAGAGGGACGGCAACATACGAAGTTCGAGTTTTGCACTTCGTAGTATAGGGCCTGTCGTTCCCGAGTTTTGCGCTTAGCAACACATTTTACGATTCATTTTTATTTATGTAGATAGATAGATTATATTCTTTCTTTAAATTCGCGATTGCATTCATCATCTCTTTCCATCCCCCTCTTATGCCGTGTGACGGAAAGAAGAGGTGAAAACGATTGTGATTACAAGTGTGTTAGACAATAAGACCTCCGTTTCCTCATCAGTGACTTACTTCAAATTGATCATTAGGCTTCTCAGACCTTCCCACCAGCACCTCAACTAATGCCGCATGGCAGGCACCGATGTGGACAGTAGTTATCTGGAAATATACATAAAAAAAGGGAAAATAACACCTCAAAATTGAAATTACTTGATATTTAGTTATTTTTTAGTTACTGATTAAAACTGTTCATAGCAACACCAGTATAAGGACATATCAGATGTAACAACCAAGAAAAAAGTCCCAGCATGATCTAGTGTGCTACCGGCAGCCAGCCTTTTTTTAAGGGAGGTTAAAGTAAAGTATGTCTGTAACTTAACCATGACATTAATTTCATGTTTTGTTGGCCAGGGGACGTAAACATGGCAACGAGGTACAAGAAAAAGTTGATCAACCCATTTATCTAAATGGGCATATAATTATATACTAAACAAGTATGACAAAAGCATTTACCTGGACAGCTTTGGCCAGCTGTAGCACCACGGAGCAAGACGGGTCCCCCATTTTGCAGAGCCATTTTTTCTTGCTGACATCATGTGCTAATAGATTCTTGGCTTCATTTTCCTATATGAGAAGATAGGTTAAGTCTAATGATGAACCAATTTATAAGATTATAATTCAAAAAAATACATACAGATACCGGCAACATTTTGAAAACAAAATGGCCTTTGCCTGCGCAAGAAGCGATTTTTACTCGGTGCGCTGGGAGGGGGCGGCGGGCGGTGGTGCGCGGCGGCGGAGGGAGAAGTGACGTGTCGATCGCGTGATTGGTATCAGTTGACGTTTGTGTCCCGCGCTGCGTTCCACGTTCTTTTGCCTGCTATGTACACTGGGTGCAGTGATACAGTGATTGTATGTAATTTGTTTTGTTGACTGACCTGACTGACTTTATTGTGTTGAATTTGTTGTAGTAGTTGTTGTTGATTTACAGTTTTTGTTGAATTTGGTTATTATTGTTTGTAGACTTTTTGTTATAACTTTTTTGTTGTTGTTTTATACTTAATTTAAACACCATGCCACAACAAAATAATGGTTTATCAAAAGGCAAGCTAGAAAATGGTGTACGACGTCTATTGCTTTATGATGAAAGACGGAAAGAGTGACATGGAGATAGTGAAGATACTGCAGATGCTACAAAAACGTCTGTCAGCACTGTCAGACGGATTATCAAGGAGCGAAGAGCTCTACTTACTCACTGTGTTTCGCACACTAACAATCTATAAAATTAAAAACTAACTATGTTTTAGAAGTAGATTTATCTTACGTAAAAATATTCTACAGTTTAATTAAATAGTTAGGTACCTTTTTTTGCTCGTATGTGTACGGTGCGCAAACTTTCCCCCACTCCCTTGTTTAATGCTCAAGAAGTTTGCCGGTATCTGTAAATAAATATGGTTAAAATGTTACACAAGTGAACAATGATATAGATGCATAAGCTATAGGCTGTCTGTGCATTACAAGTAATAATAATAAACTGGCAACATTTGTCTGGCTGCGAGTAGAGATGTCAGAAAATCTAATCTTAATTATTGATGATTAAATGCTTTACCCACTTTAGAAGCTGGTTGATTCTGAAGTGGGTTAAGAATTGAATTAAACAAAAATATCTGTACAGTAATGTTTAGGTACGGTCAGCAAAATAAGTGGTCTATCAATTTTTAAACAAGTTCCTATCAAATTAATATGTTGCTGAAGTCGAACTTTCAAGTTGACAGACACGTCTATTGGCATTATTGTTTTATGACATGCAAACGATTATCAGCTTTAGGGTGGTAGACCATCTATTTGGCTGAATGGTACACAGTGAACCTGACAGAACCATTAAGCAACCAACATAACATATGCAAGTTTTTTTTTCTCAAATATTATGCATAGGTATTATATATTGTGACAGCGTTGTGAGAGAATTTTTTAAATATTTTAACTTCAATCATTCATTTCTATCTTGCTTATTTTTCAATATTTCCTATTGTTCTGTCAGTCGGACCGGAAAAAAACTTCAAATTTACTCTACTGTTTATTTATCAAAATAAAATTGTGAATTTTTCGCCGCGGAAGCAAGTTCTTAACCTGTCCGTAGAACGAGTACGTGCACGTCGTGATAAACAATTATTTATGCAAACATTCAAGCAAACACGCTGCACTTGTAGCTATCATAATTTAAACTATTATTACCTCAAGACAAAGTATTTGTATTGCATTTTGATCGGATATTACAACATAAAAGTGATAATAACATTGCTTGGCTTACCGAATCTTCGCTGCTGAAACTCACGACGTAGTCGATTTTTACTCGCGGCATATCGTTTGTAGAATTCGCGGTAAGTACAATAAAATCAAGAATTACTACACGTGAGGCCAGTCATAGTGAAAACACGCTCAAATTACTGAAATCTGTAAACAAGCGCGCAATTTCACAATCGAAGAACAAGATCAACATAAAAGCATGAATTTGACTTTGACATTGACAGTGACATCTATAAATTACGTTCCGGTTTAGGTTTTTTTCGAACGGTTAGTTGTTAGTTTAGAGGAAATTTCTAACCGAAACAATAATAATGTTTTGTGGTGTTTTGTATAATTTGTTTGTCCAACTATGTATATGTATTTGTACATATTGTACTCAATTTGCCCCACATTGCTATATTTTGCTCTATTTGTATTTTTGCTTTTACAACGTTTTAAACATTCGTGATTTTCACTCGTAGTCAAAACCAACGGGACTTATCACGCTAACACACTCGAGTAAGTGGTCACGAGTAGACTGAAGTGTGAGGTGTCAAGTCTGCCTAGCAGCGCGAGTCCTTCGAACTACCTGCACTTGATCACAAATAGTACCGGCACTCGTATCACGAACTACCCGCACTTGGTCATTTTTATTTGTCACCCCATCACACCGACACACAACACTAACAACGTCCGATCATCCCTCAGAACATTCATCCCGACGCCGACACTTATTTATAACAGGATTCCACGAAGATGAAAGCTTATAGTTATATCCATGGTCCAGGTTGGAATTCTTATGCTTATGCCAGGGTACCTTTGTGCTACTAATTAATGCCATGTTGACATCCCATACAGAAAAACAATTTACCTACAAGTGTCGAATGTCACGTGTATGCTACGATATTACCACTTGCAGCAATAAACGCTTTAATTAATTAAAATCTGCAAAAAAAACCAACATAATGAATGTTCGAATTCAAATAGCATGTCAGTCAAGCTGGCTGATTAATTAACGAAATAAGTATAATTACGATTTTATAAGCGTCGTTTCCGGATTTAAAAAGTTGTTTGCATACGGAGAGTGCGTGCTTCACGATCGTTAATGTGTTTCCGTACCTATCTAGATAGGTACGTAATTAAATTACCTTCTTAGGAGGATACTACTTGCATTTTTAGGTAAGTACCTACAATAAGCCCTCATTGCAGTCTTCGACTTCGGGTTTCTAATAAACTATCTTTCGTAATTCCTTATTTACCGCCTGTAAGCTATCAAAACGCTATTCCTCCTTATATAGATGTTGTACCTATGACAATAGTGGGCTATATTCAGTGGTGTAGGCCCTGGGGCAAAAAATAAGCTAGGGCCCCAACTAAACTATTTAAAATCGTCATGTTCCGAATTCGATGTACTCCAGATTTGTCATTTAAGTTATAGTTTGTAAATCATAGTCCGAGGGGCCCCCTGAGCTGGGGCGGCCCGGGCACTACCCCGTCTAGCCCTCCGGTAGCTACGCCACTGGCTATGTTTGCCAACTAAATTGACTAATTATTTATAATTATTAAAGCAATCCCTAATATTAGGTACACATATCCTTTTTTCCATTCGTCAACCAACACACGCAAATGAACAAACCCATAAAGTTGATACGGTTTATCATTTGTCTAATGGGTCGACACCATTGAAGGTACCTACGAGTACCCTTTCAATCAATCTATCGTCAAAATACGAATTATACCTATGAAAGAACCATCGA
>NC_133478.1:1155562-1287895 GCF_025370935.1 Choristoneura fumiferana | reverse complement strand
ATTTGAATTACAATAACATGAGAGCCAGAGAGTCATTGGTCATGTCGGGGCCCTCGGGCATTAAAGAATTTGGGATCCCGTCCGAATATAAAGTTTGAACATCAAACCTTTGGGGCCCTGTGAAGATGGGAGCCAAGGCCCCAGGTCCCATTTGCCTTTATGACAAGATCAGTATTGATGAGTAATACGTAAATAGTGTTATGCATCTTCATGTTAAGAGTTTCTATGATAAGGATGGTTTTCTTTTTCAGATGATCATGTATACACCGTGTTAATTTTGACTGGCGTTAACTTTAAGGGGACAACCTACAGGTCAAATGAAGTTAATTTCTCTACGACACTAGTGGTCTAACTCTTACTGTTTAAAAGATAATCAAGGATAAGATAATTACGTAATTATTAGCAGAAAAACAGCGTGAAAGTTTTTAATTTATGACGTTTTTTCAAAGTTCATAACTAATCCGTTTTTAATTCACACATATTTAGAAAATAAAAAGTTAGAAATAAATAAATAAAAATAAATATCATGGGACACTTGACACCAATTGAACTAGTCCCAAACTAAGCAAAGCTTGTATTATGGATATAGGCAACGGATAAACATACTTATATAGATAAATACATACACAAATACATATTAAACATCCAAGACCTGAGAACAAACATTCGTATTGTTCATACAAATATCTGCCCCGGCCGGGAATCGAACCCGGGACTTCAAGCATGTGGATTTTTTTGATGTCTCTCTTATGTGTCACGTCAATGTCACTTGTCAAGTTTGTTTACTTTACAATTTAACTATTAGCAATGACTGTGGAGTTATTATTATATGCATGAAAAAAAAACTTTTTTTTTCGAAGAAAACATTTTTCTTCTTCAATTTGACGAAAAAAGTAACTATCAGGTAGTATCAATGAACTGATCCGTCTGCCGAAGTTAACGGATATAAAAAAGGGTGAATAGAAAAGAAGTACCTAACAGTAAGTATCAGTATGGCGATTTTACTAGTCTAGCATACAGTAGTCCTATAGCAACCTGGAGTTTACTAACAATATTTTATGTTGAGAATTTGAGCGCTCTAGTACCTATTTTTCAAGGTGTGAAATAAATGCAACGAAATTTTTCAAGAAAAGGCAGGTGCACTGTTTATTTTATAACTAAAGGCGTTGGTAAGCGAGGACTTTACAAATCTGTACCTTTTCAAACGCTCGCTGTGGTATGTGACAAAATAGCTCAAGAGTAGAAGCGCTATGTCCGTGACAAGGTAAATGCCCAGGGGGCAATTAACTGCGTTTCGATGACGACCGACACTTGCATTGCGTGCAGTTTTTACTACACGCATGCATCGAATTATATCACGAACTAGCTAATACCCTCGGCTTTGCCTCCAAGGAAGCATGGCTACTTCCTTATGCCGTGGGAATTTAAAAAACCGGCCAAGTGCGAGTCGGAGTGGCACATGAAGGGTTCCGTACCTACCATTATCTATACAACATTAGAAATTAGCAAAAAACAGGTTTATTGTATTGGAGCCCCCCTTAAATATTTATTTTATTCAAATTTCTATCACGGTTCATGTGATACATCCTGGTGACAGACGGACGGACGGACGGACAGCGAAGTCTTAGTAAAAGGGTTTACGTTTTTACCCTTTGGGTACAGAACCCTAATAAAAATCGCAGTACACTTTTATGCTTAAGGTTAACTGCTAAATTTTAAGTGTTTTGGCTTATGGAGCGCCCTAGGATATTTTGTAAGAAAAAGAATAATGATCATACCTGATTCCATGAGCTGGTAGAAATTTTTAGAGTGGGTATTAAGGCACAGTAAGTATAAACTTGTACATAGGCATAGGTACAATGCTTTCGGCTTCTTTATGCTAACGGCCAGCATTAAATTAGCTAACTACATAAATAGTAGTGTTACGATATGTTATCTACGAGTATGGCACCAAAGACTACATAACAGTATATATAATATATATAGTATGGCACGCTCTCTGCTTTCAACAAGCTAGACGATGCCTCATGTTGTCATATTCTATTTAATGTGAAATATAATTAATAAACGGCTTTCCATAATTACACGTCTCGTCTTTGGAAATAACATCAACCTTCGCACCCTAACAAGTAGATATTAAACCTCGCTAAAACACTACTACATACACAAACACTACTAAACACTACTAGCACAATCTCTCTATCTATAACAGCCCTTATAGCGCCCGTCTAGCGCGCATCTAGTTTACGCCACAATAATATATAACATTAACAGCCGTTTTCACCACCCATTGATTAGTCTTAACTGACAGTTATCGGCATCACATTTAACCTTCAGTTAAGACTAATCAATGGGTGGTGAAACAGCCCCTAAAAGTACTAAAAGGCTACAGGAAGACAAAATGGGTTAGAAGCCGAAAATTGGCAGCCATATCATCAATTTCAGGTGGTAGAACCTAGAGCAAGGTCCGCCCGATTGCTACCACCATCTTGCTCGCTAATCCTGCACTGTTGTGTTTCGGCGTGGACAGTAAGACAGCCGGTGAAATTACTGGCACTTGAGGTATCCCATCTCAGCCTCTAGGTTGACAATGCATCTGCAAAACCCCTGTGTTGCAGATGTTTATGGGCGGTGGTGATCTCTTACCATCAGGAGACCCACTTGCTCGTTTGCCATCCAGTCGAAAAAAAAAATACTATTTTTGCATCGACTAACAGTTAACAGTTTGTATGCAGCAGGCCTATAACAACGTAACCCCGAAAAATTAGACACCGACTGTCCCCGAATCCAGTTTCGGTTACGGTCCTAATTTCGGCACTTTTCGGTAATTAACTATCCAAACCGAAACTGCGATTTAAAGCTGCAAATTCGCCGGAACCAAAACCAAATGTTCTGCTTACAACCCACTACAAGACACTAGTTATAAATTTAACACGCTGGGCCTTACGAGGTTAACTTAGTTTGTAAAGTGTACTCACGGGATCCATGGCGGCGTGCGCGGCGCGTCGGGGCGAGGGCGCTACTGGCTGCGCGTGCGCCGGTTCAGCTTCAGGCGCGGAAGTGTACGGAGCTGGAATGACGCTGCTTAATATTACGTGTTTAGTGATTGATGGTTATGTTCCCCTTTTAATTTGCTTGAAACAGGCCTTTGGCGTCATATATTATAAAAGTAAAATGGGCGCAACTTTAGACTCCTGAGTCCATTTTAACAGATGTAGTTATTAGGCGTGGACCACCAGCTTTATAATTTTAAATATTATTTCGACATTCTTAAAACTTTTTATTCAATTAACAATTTGTGCTTTATGAAGTACATTCGGCCGAGCAATTATCTCTTATATCTCTTACAAGCGTTTATCTTCCTTAATACCCCTAATAAATACACCATTATTCTATTTATTATCAGAAAACAATTATTTGTTTATTATTTATTTATTTATTAATCAATGTACCTAAATGTAGAGCATTGCAGTATTGCAGTTGATGCTAATGCGCTGCAAATTACAAAAACTAAATAATTCCACTAATTAAGATACTTTTATTCGATGACCGAAGGTTTTTAGGGTTCCGGAGCCAAAATGGCAAAAACGGAACCCTTATAGTTTCGCCATGTCTGTCTGTCCGTCCGTCCGCGGCTTTGCTCAGGGACTATCAATTCTAGATAGCTGTAATTTTGCACGGATATATAAGTAAACTATGCCGACAAAATGGTACAATTAAAAATTAAAAAAAAAAAAATTATTAGGGTACCTCCCATAGACATAAAGTGGGGGTTATTTTTTTTCTCATCCAACCCTATAGTGTGGGTATCGTTGGATCGGTCCTTTAAAACCATTAGGGGGTTGCTAAGACGATTTTTCGATTCAGTGATTTGTTTGCGAAATATTCAACTTGAAAGTGCAAATTTTCATAAAAATCCAGCGTCCCCCCCCCCCTCTAAAATCTAAACCGGTGAGTGGAAAAACTTGAAAAAATTCAGGATGGTAGTAAGTATATCAGACTTTCAAGGAAAACTATAACGGCTAAGTTTGCTTGAGAATTATTAGTAGTTTATGAGTAAATAGCAGCCTAAGGTATAAAATATACCTAAACTTGGAAGATTCCGTATAAAGTACGAAATCCTTAGAAAAATATTTGCTTAATTTTTCGTAATGGCTACGGAACCCTATTTTGGGCGTGTCCGACACGCTCTTGGCCGGTTTTTTTATGACCGAATAGGCAGCTGGTGGTTCGAATTTTTAGTAGAGGTAGACATTTTGTTTAATGAGTACGAATGTTTACACCCGACTCATGGATATTATAGAGGTGTCCAAAATGACGGACCTTCAGGAGGACACTGGAGTATCAGAATGAGTTTGAATCCAAAAGTCTTAGCTAATTTACCGTTTTTTATTATCTTTTATTCTCTAGGGATTAAAGTACTTTTTTTATTTACTTGAATTTTGAACAGATGGCCTGTCCAGAGCAGCCATTTTTAAAAAGTAATATTGTAGTTTTGAACCGAACATAGTTTTATTTTCCTCGTATTCAAAGTGTAAAGTAGTGTAAAGTAGTGTTTAACGCGAGATTAAACAACCATAATGCCACTCGAACTATAGCCTAAAGAACTCGTGTCATTATGGCTTGTTTTAGGCGCTTGTTGAACAATTTGCTATCTCGCAAAGAAGCAGTTTCGGGAGATAAAGCGGGCAGCTTCTTGGGGTCGATGCTCGTGGCAGAGATCTCGACGTCCTTTTCTCTTTGTACAACTACAAATAGTTATACAACGCTAGTATAAGTAGTTTGTTTGTTTGTTTATACTCTTTATTGTACAAAAAGGTTACATAAATAAAAGTTGTGTTAAGTACAAAGGCGGACTTATCCCTGCAGGGATCTCTGCCAGTCAACCTTTGAGTGGTAGAGGAGCAATCCAAAAAACAAGGATCGACAAATAGAGCTAAACATTTGAATAAATATAAATGCATATGTAAACCTCAAATACCTAACTATATACAATAAATATATAACACATATATAAAGCATTAATATATCTATAACTAAATACAAAATAAAATACATAAATTACACAAGTATGAAGGATAATTACTTACTAAATAATCAAGGAACTAGCGTGAGCCACATCTTCTTCAATGTCTCCCTGAACGAGTATACGGAGGAAGATTGTCGGAGTAGTTTGAATTAACTAAAAAAATATGTAAATAAAATTTTGCTAATAATGATGTTACAACTCTATATAGTTCGCGTGCTCATTACAAGTGCAAATCGGTGATGGTTCCTTCCCTGTACGCGACATAGTGATCTATTCGCGTTCAAACGAACGTTAATTGGCATTTCACTTTTTAAAGCGCTTGATTTCCTCGTCGATGCCTGTCTGTATTAAATGGTTAATGGAATGATCGATGACATACAGCGATGTAACAACGGAAGAGTATTCAGAATTATTAAATTAGTACAGTTCTAAGTAGTACGTTCCAAGACCGAGCAGTCTCTATTCTCTATTTTGAGATAGTTCAGCTATTCGTCAAAAGATGGCGCCGGCGCCACACATAATAATCTAAATATTTATTTACTACTAGAAAGCTGCAATTTTCTCATGAGTATAATCACGTATAATGTTAACTACAAAGATAGAGTAGGTAAGTAAATTGTAAAATAAAAAAATATGTATTTTTTTAGAATACCCAGGGAATAATATGTAAAATGTAAAATATGTAAAAACATTTGAGGTTTCATCAGAGTATTTTTCGGTGATCCTTTTGCAAAATATTAAGCTTTAAAGGTTTGAATTTTCTTTAGAGGAGTCCCTTTGCAAGCAAAACTGTCGGCTTAAAAATGTGCATAAAACCACAATGGCAGTATAAGAATTTAATGAATTCACAGATTACCAGGATTTACAAGTTTGTGACTAACGTAATTATATTTGTCGAATTGGTATACGGAACTCAACCTACATTAAATACGCGTGGCCCGTGACGTTTCTGAGGGCCTACCCAAAGTTCGAAAATCAAAGTTCGTATCGTACCGTCCTTTTCGCTCTCGTATTGATTAGTATAAGTGTCAAAGGGACCGCACGACACGAACTTCGAGTTTCCGTATTTAGTAACCCTGCTGAACTTTGAATTATGTTGTAACTTTTTCAGCTCTGTGTTTATCAATTCAGAAAGTTATCCGAATGTGATATTTGACAAACATTGTGCTTAGGTGCGACCGAAGTTTCGTGAAATTCTGACCGAAATTAAAATTGTGGCCAAAGTTTTTGTTTCGGTTAGACACTATTATTTGACCTTGACTATAGTCAAGTTGTTCAGCTGACATTATAACTGTGGTTAAGCAACTTACTTTAACATTGTAACACAAACATTTGTAACGAAGTAAAACCTCGTGAACTAATAACACGTTTTGTTGCATATAAAGAATGTATGTTTGTACGTTTTACGCGTAAACGGTATTACGTGGACGCTACGTGCGAACTTGTGCCCAATGCATATCGTCTAGCACAGCGGTCCTCAAAATATTATTATGTTGGGGATATCAGAAACTGCTCGGCACGGCAGTAAGCTGGAGAAAATAGTGACAGCAATAGTTTGAAAAATAAGTTTCTGTTAAATATTTTTTGCTGACTGTACTTTTTGTCGACTGTACTTGCATTGTCATCTAAACTGAATATCCGTACCTACCAAATTTCAAGTCGGTACTATTAACCATTGAGGAGTTCCCTCCTGCGGAGACGATCCTGGCAGGACTACCAAGATGTCACTACCAGATTATTGTATTGTCACCAAATTTTTTTTTCCCAAATAACAGATTATTACACTTTGTTTAAATAAATTATCTGCCAAACTGCATGACAGTTTGTTGGCAGAAAAAAAAATAGCTCTCTAACACTGTTCTTAATATAAATCCTTAAAAATAAATACAGGCATGCAAGGGGACGCCCCGAAGGCACATTAACTCCACATCGGCCAGGTCATGTACTTTATCACACATATATAAAGAGATATATATATATATATATATATGTGTATATATATATATCTTTATATATGTGTGATAAAGTATATATATGTGTATATATATATATACACATACATATAGGTATTATTAATTTAATAGATTACATAAGTATGCCAAGTTTAAAATCAATAGGACCGCTGAAAGTGGGTCAAATTTAGCTTCCAAGATTTGACCAAAACAAATAAAAAAAAAACATACAACCGAATTGATAACCTCCTCCTTATTTGAAGTCGGTTAATAAACAGGGCAAGCTAAAGAAAAGCTTGTAAAAAAGCAGGTGCGATAAATCTTTACCTCTCTTGAAATCTAATACGCTCAGGGAGCACAATCCTGTTGCCCTAATATGTTGCTGTAAATTGTACCATTTGCTGAAATCTAGTCCTTACTTTTTCCGTTGAAAAAGATTACCTACTTGTGTGTGAGTACCTAAGTGATTGCTCTGGAGCGATAAAGACAGCCTATTGTTTACCTTGTAATTTTCTCTCGTGCCCCCGCTTTCTGAGGGCCTACTCCGAAATTCGAAAATTGAAGTTCGTATCGTAGCGTCCCTCTCACTCTCGTATTAAATTTGTATCAGATGGTCGGAACGATACGAACTTCGCTTTTCGAATTTCGTAGTAGCCCCGCTGTATCGCTTATTGCGGTGTTCAAAAGAGTCATTGTATTGTATTTATTGCATACGGGAAAAGCAATCACTGCTACTCATGGACTAGGAGAACATGGACATGAAATATCGTTTTTCAAAGACTTTTGAAAAACGGATTCCAAAGGTTTGAGAACCGCTGGTCCATCAGATCATCAGCGGCCATTTGCGTAAAGTATTGCCATGTTATACGAGCCGTCGAACCTCAGTGTCGAACGCTAATTTATTGGGTTACCGTTATTTGATGCCGATTTTATTATGTGCTCTCAATGACAAGTTTTTTAAAAGTTGCTACACAAGTTCATTGTATCTAGTTACTACTACTTTTTTAGGGTTCCGTAGCCAAAATGGCACAAACGGAACCTTTATAATCTCGCCATGTCTGTCGGTCTGTCCGTCCGTCTGCGGTTTAGCTTCAGCGCTATAAAGCTGTAATTTTTCATGGATACTTACCTAAGTAGGTACATGTAGTAATTAAGTACCTATTAAGGTATGCCGACAAGGTGGTAAAATAAAATGCATAAATAATATTCAGGGTACCTCCATTGGGGGGTTGTGAAGACGATTTTTCGATTCAGTGATGTGTTTGTGAAATATTCATATGCAAGTGCAAATTTTCATTAATATCGAGCGTCCTCTAAAAGCTCAACTTGCTTGAGAACTATTAGTAGTTTAAGGGGCTGTTCCCACACCCATTGATTAATTTTATTTGAAGAATAAATGTGATGCCGTCTCCACAGTATATATTTAGTTTAGCTTATATATATATATATATATACTGTGCAGTCTCCGTCTATTCGAACAAAACAAACGGAGACGGCATCACATGTATCCATCAAAAAATGTAATGGTGATGGTGAAATTAATACCTAAAAGTAGATAGCCTAAAGTAAAACATGCTTAAACTTGGAAGATTCCGTACAAAATACAAAATCCTCAGAAAAATATTAAGTACTTGATTTTTTCGTAACGACTACGGCACTCTATCTTGGGTGTGCCCGTCACGCTCTTGGCCATTTTTAGGGTTCCGGAGCCAAAATGGCAAAAACGGAACCCTTATAGTTTCGCCATGTCTGTCTGTCTGTCTGTCTGTCCGTCCGCGGCTTTTCTCAGGGACTATCAATGCTAGAAAGCTGTAATTTGAAAATAACACGATATGAAATGAAATATATAACGATATGAAATGTATGAAGACTATGTAGTACAATAAAATATTTAAAAACAAATTTCTTTTAGGGTACCTCCCATAAACGTAGTGGGAGTGTTTTTTTTTCTCATCCAACCCTATAGTGTGAGGTATCGTTGGATAGGTCTTTTAAAACCATTTTTTTTATATTTTCTTCCTTTCTTTCAATATTTCATTAAAATCGAGCGCCCCCCCCCCCCTCTAAAATCTAAACCGGTGGGTGGAAAAATTCAAAAAATTCAAAATGATAGTTAAGTATATCAAATTTACAAGGAAAACTATAACGGTTAAGTTTGCTTGAGAATTAGTAGTTTTACTCTTAAATAGCAGCCTAAGGTATAAAATATACCTAAACTTGGAAGATTCCGTATAAAATACGAAATCCTTAGAAAAATATTACTTAATATTTTCGTAATGGCTATGGAACCCTATTTTCGGCGTGTCCGACACGCTCTTGGCCGTTTTTTACCAAACATGCCAAGTAGCAAAATGTGGTCGTGTAATTAACCCTATAGCGAAAAACCCCCGCAAGAAAACGCGGTTTCATGTAAAAAAAACGCATCGAAATCGCTTTATAGTTATGTTTCTGAGCTATGATGCCACAGATAGACACACACTGGCGTCAAACGGGGACGAAGCCGCGGGCAACAGCTAGTTAAAAATATTTCTAAGACAAACTTATTTTACAATAAACTGACTAGCAATCGTCCAATATTTAGGCTAAAGGTGTAATTAACTGGTTCAGTAACAGACCTTGTACTAAGAAATCCAATATTCGAACTTAGTATCGTGTCGTCCTGCTCACGCTAATAGTAATTAGTACGAGAATGAGCGAGACGCTTCGATATCTAACTACGATTCCCAATCCCCCCAGACCGTGTCTCCAGCAGTAGGTGGACGTATAATAAACTACTATTTCGAAATAGATGCACTCAATAACAGGCCAAGGTTTAATTTTTTTTTATTACTCCAGTTTAAACGATTCAAAAATGGCAGTTAGATTTAACTGCAGAGTAAGATAATTACGAGTAAGAGTCGTGGTTTCGACTGCTCGTTAACTTTGCAACCGCGCTAATATAAAATGTCAAAACAACTAAATTATAATATTTAACATCCTGTGTCACTATTCAACAAGATAACGCGTTTCGAGCTTTAGCTGAGTACTTTCTCAAAGCTACACTGAACAACCGTTCTCAAAGACGAAATTTTGTATGTTCTTGCCACATTAATGAAAACCATGATGTAGTTTTGGGGATTCCAATAGAAATTTAAGTTCATGAGAAGCCTTAGGTAAAGGCTAGGTAAGGATAATATAATGTAGAAAATAATAGATATGATTTTTCTTAAAGGAATATATTAAATTGTACTAAAGTTGTTCAGTGTTCACCACCAGCCATGGGAGCCGTAGCTGCCGTAAGAGATGTGGTGGGGGTCCTCCACGATCCTGGAGACGGACACCACCTTCGGGATGGATACCACTTTGGGGATGGACACCACTTTCTTCACCTCAACAACCTGATGACAAAATAAATAATTGTAGGCTTCGTACTATTATCCGATCTTAAACGGCCATTCTCATTTTATTGTCCACCTGTCTAATTACCGTACCACTTTTTTACCGCACTAGTGACACGGTAATTAGACTTGAGTGTACAGATAAATGTAAATGGCAGCCGTCCTTTTTCTAGATGTGCAATCAGTTGCAGTGTATTGTCGCTTTTGCATGACAAAAAAAGCGGTACGGTAATTAGACAGGTGCACAATAAAATGAGAATGGCCGTTAAGTGATTTCAAGATTTTGATTTTAACTTTATGGTCAGTTGTTAGAAGAAAAAGCTCGAGAAAAGAGAAGTTCAGCTTAATAGTTAAAACGGAACTGACAAAATGGAGCAGACATTCAGTTCAATTTCTTCCTTCTCAGGCTCAAGATACGGTAAAAAATCTTGTTGGTAATCGACTCTGAGTAATGACTTGAATCAATGATTAGTATAACTAACCTTGAACGGTAATTAGACGGAGCAAGAGTCATAGAAATTTTGTTACGAGTACATTGTCCATTTAGAGCCACGCGGCTTTTGATTTATAAGTGGTCAATCTTCGAACAGAAATGTATTGTAACTAGCACCATGTTCTCACGCTGTCTTTTTTACTTAATTAAAAACTGAACAGCCATTGACCTCTGTCCGATAGTGCAGATAAAGCAGTTCTGGCTTCAAATAGCCTTGAACTGTGCCTTAAAAAAGCTTTTTAAGCTAGTTCTCACCTTAGGTACGGAGACGACTTTATCGTAGGACACGATCTTGTGCGCTGGCGCGATGTAACCGTGCGAGTAGTCGCTGTGTCCGATGCCGTAGCCGTGTTCGAGGCTGTAGCTGCTGAGGCCCACGCCGTGAGAGATGTAGTCATGGTGGTCGAGGCTGTAGGTATCGTGGTCGAGGTAGGAGGACAGGTACCCGCGCTTGTCGCGCTGGCCGGGGGCGGCCAGGGCGGCGGCGGCGAGGAGGACGATGCAAGCCTGAGGAACATAAATGAATGGGTATACAATACAAGGATAGTTCAAATTGGAGTCGCTTAACTTTAAACTCGGATAAGTCTACTCTACCTTCTTGGGAGAGTATCTACCTTATTTGCGTTTTCTTTTGATACCAAAACAGTAACATTCTTAGAATTGGACTTATTTGAGTTTGAGGGTAAGCAACTCATTTGTACAGTCGGCCAATTTAACTAATCATAGTAAATAATTTTGTTTTTCTATATCATTATTTATCGAATGACATTGAATGTCATTACGACACGGTTCTGTGGTGGCCTGGGAATCAAATTGGTTGAATATACAATGTACAACATTTTTCAAGCGAGAATTTGAAAGGGTAAAGATTTATTAATTACCCAACCACTGAATAAAGTAATACAGACCATTGTTTTGATTCCTTGTATTCCTACATTGATTTCTAATGGTGGCAATGGATCTTCTTGTAATTTGGCATACGCACAAAGAGCTAGCGGCAATAATGCGATAATTAATTGTTTTAGCGAAATAATTACCTTACACCTAACTTTTTTCATGATGATTGATTTTTTTTCCACTTTGGTTCGGTGTCACAGTTCTAGCTAGAGATACGGATGGCTCTAATATAATATCTGATAAAAAATAATAGGTATACAGCATTAGAGTCAATACCAAGTCGTTGTAAAATTGAAAAAAAAAAAATACAAACTGAAAAGTTCAAATTTTATATTTCACAATTTTAACAGTAAAATATGTTTTTTAGGTAGGGATTTTAATTCGCTTACTTTCCTTCCTTTGAAACTATGATTAAGGAAAACAAGTCAGATTTAGTTAATGATATTTTGAGATGATTGAAACAATTTAAAGTACCTACCACCGGAGTACAAGGGCAAAGATATCGACACGGCCAAAATTGCAAAAATATGTATACACGGCCTAAATGTTAAGTGCATAAAGTCGTGTATACATATTTTTGTAACTTTGGTCGTGTCGATATCTTTGCCCTTGACTGTACCAAAGCGGACTACATTTTTATAAAAAATAATTTCGAAGCGATTATAACAGTTCCCAATTAGTATAAATTAAATTCCATAAGGTTTCTTCAACTTACGAAGGATCTCATGGTGTATGTAGTAAGGCAGTGAGTGACTGATGCTGTGTCTCCTGCGCCCCTCGTTTAAATAGTCGCGCATGCGCGCGGGGTGGCGCAATAATTAGATTACTCGACGAACATAAACGACGCGCCGTTGGATTGGATGGTTGTGGTAGGTAATGGATTAGTTACAGGCCCTATACAACAAAGTACAAAATTCTTACTCTAATTTATGTAATACGAGAGTGAGAAGGACGATATGATACGAACTTCGATTTTCCCTGGACTCCTTCCCTATCGACCCTGGTTTCGTATCCGTTTATGTGGTATAAAACCAATGGTCATATTTGGGCAAAATCTACAGGATGATTTGGGACACGTGAGCAGGACCAATCCGAATACCCTCAGGCCGCTTGTAGACGTCCGTTGTTTTTACCGGACCATTTTTGCGGTGTTGTATGGCTTCGGCGCCCGACAAGTGTCCGGTGCATGTACAGTACACACATTCATTGTAAGCCATAAAAAAAACCGGCCAAGAGCGTGTCGGACACGCCCAAAATAGGGTTCCGTAGCCATTACGAAAAAATTAAGTAATATTTTTCTAAGGATTTCGTATTTTATACGGAATCTTCCAAGTTTAGGTATATTTTATACCTTAGGCTGCTATTTACTCATAAACTACTAATAATTCTCAAGCAAACTTAGCCGTTATAGTTTTCCTTGAAAGTTTGATATACTTACTACCATCCTGATTTTTTTCCACTCACCGGTTTAGATTTTAGAGGGGGGGGGGACGCTCGATTTTTATGAAAATTTGCACTTTAAAGTTGAATATTTCGCAAACAAATCACTGAATCGAAAAATCGTCTTAGCAACCCCCTAATGGTTTTAAAGGACCGATCCAACGATACCCCACACTATAGGGTTGGATGAGAAAAAAAATAACCCCCACTTTACGTCTATGGGAGGTACCCTAAAAAAATATTTTTGAATTTTTAATTGTACCATTTTGTCGGCATAGTTTACTTATATATCCGTGCAAAATTACAGCTTTCTAGCATTGATAGTCCCTGAGCAAAGCCGCGGACGGACAGACAGACAGACAGACAGACATGGCGAAACTATAAGGGTTCCGTTTTTGCCATTTTGGCTCCGGAACCCTAAAAACGGTCAGTTGCCTGGTGAAACCAACGGATGTCTACAAGGGGCCTCAGTGATTGTTAAAGGATCGTCCACAATCATAAAGTAAAGCCCCCACACATTTAATTGCAGTTTGACCATGCACTTAGTAAATAATGTACTTAATGCTTTTTGTTTGTAACACTTAAAAAAATAACGATAATCTGGTACGATAATAGTAGCCTTAACTAAGTTTGTCTTACTCTAACTTTGCTATAGTCTTTCCGAAAGCGCTGGTAGTTTAAGAAAATGACGTGGAAAAGTGTCCATTGCGGCCTATTTACTGAATAAACGATTTGATTTTTGAATTCGAATTTTAACTGAATCAACCTGTATTTCGGATAACATGGCCCATACAATAAATATCCTATAGAATAATATGAAATTGAAATTGTTTATTAAAAATATATATTTGATTACACATAAAGAAAATTACGTCTAGGTTTAGTAAACAATAAACCGATATACTACACTATTGACTCGATATAATACAAATGTGTAGCTCTAACTAGACCGCTATATACATATTATATTTAATAAAACAATATTTAAAACAATCTTGGTGGCAAAACGGCGTGACCCCGTGGCGTCACCGTCCCTGACGTCTGTCATATAGCCTGGTACGCACTTGGCCAGTTTTCTCTTTTCTACTACAACTTTTTTTTATTCTTGTTAAAAAAAACGAGGCAATAATAGTCTAAACTTTTTAACGACCTGCGATGTCATGGACGCACCAGATTTCGTACGAATTCGCATAATTCACTAAAAGTGACCATATTAGCTTATTAATTACATAGTCCTTGGCTAGCAAAAACAAACTAGTTCAAGGTCAACGCAATTTGTTTACTCAAAATACATAATAATGATTAATGATAGCTCGCGATCATCATACTTATGTTGCGCTGCACCTGTGCACTTGTGGTTTAAGTACAGTCAAACATATCTGACTAAACATTAGTTTTTGAGCGAGTTCGGCTAGATTCGGTCAAAAATTTATTTCCCCTGAGGCCGTATTGCGTAACGCTTTTGAAAATCAAACGACAGTTTTCGCATACAAAAACTGTTACTTGATTGCGATAGCGAGCTTTAGAAACGTTAGACTATACGGCCTCTGTTTCGGTTTTGATCAGAAATTGGCTGAAACTTCGGTCGCGTTGAAACTGTGTGTTCGTAAATTATCGTGTGTCATTCGAATAATTTTGGCTGTGGGATCATAACATTATGGTGTAATCTTTTACTAATATTATTGTTTTTTGAGGTTGAATATTGTGTCGGTTTCAGTTTGTATTATGTTTAGCTGTAAGCATATTAAAAGTATGCATAATGATCTACCAAAAGGGGGATCGCTAGGTCGGCAGTATAGGTTTGCTGATTTATGGCCAAGTATACCCCGTTATCAAGCGGGCAGTTTGGTTTCTACCTAAAATTAGTTCAGTGTCAATAAAAACTTTTTGTAAATTGAGTTTTCTGATAAATTTGTAGTTCGCATACACAGCTACAACGTCGAGACTTAGATAGTTTGTATTGCACATCACTAATGTTAAGTAGCCACCAAACTGCCCGCTTGATAACGGGATATACTTGGCCATAAATCATGCACTATTTGCCGACCTAGCGATCCCCCTTTTGGTAGATCATTATGCATACTTTTAATATGCTTACAGTTAAACATTATACAAAGTAAAAACGATATAACGAGGTATATTTATGACATTATATATGATAACGGGGTATATTTATGACCATTTGGTGACATGCACATTTTCCCCCGTGTTTTCTTTCTTTCTTTCAATGCGGAAAATTTATAGTCAGAGCAGAAAACTTAACGAAAGGTTCAATGAACTAAAATAAATTCTTAAGGCCAATTAAATTGGTCTAGACTTTAGAACTCTGTTATGTAACTTATAGTTCTACAGACGGAACCCATTACTGATAATTTTGAGATGGTTATATTCGACTGGATGGCAAACGAGCAAGTGGGTCTCCTGATGGTAAGAGATCACCACCGCCCATAAACATCTGCAACACCAGGGGTATTGCAGATGCGTTGCCAACCTAGAGGCCTAAGATGGGATACCTCAAGTGCCAGTAATTTCACCGGCTGTCTTACTTTCCACGCCGAAACACAACAGTGCAAGCACTGCTGCTTCACGGCAGGATTAGCGAGCAAGATGATGGTAGCAATCCGGGCGGACCTTGCACAAGGTCCTACCACCTGCAAAATGATATGATTTTAAATCGGTCCCGACTGTTGAATTAAGGCACTAGTCCCACCGCCGACGATGAGCGAGAAGCGATTAGAGCTAGTAACTATATAGAAACGAGTGGGCGAGCAGCGAGAAGCGAGTGTAGTTTTGTCGCTCGGCTGTAAGCGAGTGTTCGAGTGCGACGGGCGTTTACTAGCACCACTTGTTAACCGCCAAACTAATATAGTATCGCTGAGCTAGTTTTACAGCTCAGCTAGTTTTATAGCTCTTGTCGCTGCGACATAAGAGTGAAGAGCGAGTTCTCGCCGGCAGTGTGAACAGCCAGCGATAAACTATTAATATGTGTCTCTTTTACTCAAACAGGATCTTATATCTTTTGTTCGTTTCTTGAGCGAGAAAATAGTCGATAGCCAATCGCTTCCTCGCCAGCGGTGAGACAACTACCTTATACTAGACTTTCTTTTCTTTTTAGTTTTTTGGCAGTCGGGTTTTTCGATTTTCTTTATTTTATTTTTTTATGCACGAACTATATAAAATGGAAAAGCACTTATTTGGTCAACTGTATCTACAAGCTCAGCTTTATGCTAATAATTATTAAAAGTATATTTCGTAATGAGATATCATTATAACTAAAGCTAAGGACGTCCGACATAAAACACGCCATTCACGGGACTTTAGTGCCTAATTACCAAATTTCTGATGCTTTTAATAACACTACTTTAAATATTTACACCTTGCATTTAGTTTCAGAAAGTTTTATGCAAAATGAACCTTCACACTTTGTATTACAGCTTTTTCTGAATATGAAATTACTGAACTTCAATTAATTGTTATGACACTGTTATTTTTTGAAACAACTCCAAAAGGTCCCAACTAGAATGGAATAAAAATGTAAATTTATACTTTATGAATTAAAAGAGAAGGTTTAAACAAAAATAAAATAAAATAGTGATTGTACTCTTTGGGGCTGTGTTCAATTTGGCACCCAATTTAAATTAAATGTAAACAAGGTCAGTTTATTGACCTTTTAGTTTATTTTCATAAAAGATGGTATGAGAATACAGAGAATTTGTCATTTTTTTCGTAATAGCACGTACTTACATATATGTTTGCTTTGTAAATAAAATAACACCTCACAAGGGAAAGAAGGAGAGGCACAGAAACATTTATTTACACATATTTGATACACTAAAAAATATTTTAGATGGAAAAATATAGTATAAAAATAAACATCGCAAAGCATAGAATCACAAAAAAAAAAAACAATTAATCCGCCTTTGTATTTTAAAGTTTTGTCAATTGTATTTTGTCTTTTTCTTTTTCACAATAAAAATACATATAAGATTAAGTTTTTTGTGCCAGAGAAATCCACTTTTATTGAACAAGTAGCTTTTGCCCGCGGCTCCGCTCGCGTGGTATTCGGTTTTCGCGCGCTGTTCCCTCGGGAACTGTGCATTTTTCCGGGATAAAAAGTAGCCTATATCATTCTCGAGCCCATTAACTATCTCTATGCCAAAAATTACGTCGATCCGTCGCTCCGTTACGGCGTGAAAGACAGACAAACACACAAACACACTTTCGCATTTTTAATATTAGTATGGATGACAAAAAAAATATTCACATTGAAATCATGCCGTAGGTAAATTCGATAAAAAAAAAATCAAAATCAAAATCATTTATTCAGTAAATAGGCCGCAATGGGCACTTTTACACGTCATTTTTTAAAACTACCAGCGCTTTCGGAAAGACCATCATTGCCAAGAAGAATGCGCCGCAAGAAACTTGGCAGAAAGTCATTTTTTTAACATAAAATAATTACAAATAAAATACTTGAAAACTACAGTATACAATGAAATAAAAGAAAATACAAAAAAATAATAATAATAATCCAGGGATGTATGGGGTCCCTTAGTTACAAAACTAAACACTAACTATAATCTACGTTCAGTGGAAGTGTAGACTGCATCCACCGTCATAAATTTAAAATAATAATAATTATAATGATAATAATAATAATAATTCAAAGGATAATAAGAACCATCGCTAGAAAACCTGCTTTCAAATAAAAAAACCGCATTCAAATCGGTCCACCCGTTTAATCGCTACGGTGCCACAGACAGACACACATAGCGGTCAAACTTATAACACCCCTCTTTTTGCGTCGGGGGTTAAAAACACATTGACCAATAAATTACCTTATTAAGATAATGGTGAGGTAACACAATTACTCTAAGGTAATTTAGTGGAGACCGGCCTTTAAATCCCGTTTAGCTTTACAAGTAATAAGGTGTTTGGGTAAGTGCTTCTGTCATATGACCGAGGTGCTATTCTAAAGCGGTCGATAGATTTTGCACAAGATTATGCAATTCCCCGATGTATTAGAAACACGCATAATTTTGAATTTCAATATTTTACGTGAGAATAATGCAACGAATTTGAAAATTGACTACGCATCTAAATTATACTTTTTCTTTTATTTAGGTCACCTGGGAAAGCAATCACCGCAACCCATGGACACCCATAATACAAGTTAATTTAAGTGACGTCTGCGTTGCCGGCCTTTGGAGAAAAGTAGCCTCGGTTTTTGAAGATCCCCAAGTTGTACCGGTCCGGAAACTCCTTTCGGTTTGGTTTCTACCGAGATAGATCGATGACTAGTATCTAATAGGACTAAAGACAGCCAAGTACTTATCACGGGTCATGGGGTTATCATCATGGGGTTTGTAATTTTTTTTTTAAATTTTATTATGATAATTTATTCAAAAACTCATTTAACAACATAAGAACTAAATAAAACATACTGTATAAGAAATATTTACAAGAAATTTGAATTTGTCTTGTTACTGTTAAACTAATGAGCCGTAGGCTGTACATACAAAGTCCCGTCTAAGGTCTGCCTCTAACACACTTTTATGATACTTCATTTAAATTATTCTGTTTATTTGAATCTTATTTAATTAGTTTATTTCAATTGCATTTAATCCATGATTTAGTTTAATTTGTTCTATTTATTTATCGATTGATTGTGTACTTGTGGACTTATTTCATTTCAATGTCTATCGGTTTGCAGAATAGCCGCTGTAATGCGTTAAGCGCAGTGCTATAAACAAACGATCCGGTTTCGTCGGTGTCGCCACGCGAGATTAGAGCGTCGCGGCCGCAGGGTGACGTGCTTCCATCACTTCACTTGCTTTTTACAAGTAGAATTAGAGGTCACAAACTTTCAAGTTGCAAACAAAATGTCCTTCGTTTTAGTGCGCCTTTGAGGATTCTGTAGTCCCAACAGCAGGGCTACTACGAAACTCGAAACTCGAAGTTCGTGTCGTGCGGTCCCTCTGACACTTATACTATTTAATACGAGAGCGAGAGGGACCGCACGATACGAACTTCGAGTTTCGAGTTTCATAGTAGCCCTGCAGGGCCCAACAAAGACATTTAAATACTAGTTATGCCATGTTGGGACAGCCGACCGTCCATCTTTGTCACTAGAAAGCTGTAATTTTGTTTGGGTAAGTACTTATATACCAAAACAAATATAGTATAATTTATTGAATCAGGCGTTACTTTGCGGAGGTCCAATCAATTAACTAAAAGAATTTCTTGCATATCTTGCATAAACTTAGCTATCATAAGGTCGCGGGTGAGCAAAGATAATTCTTTTATATACATGTGGGTAAGGATGACTGGAAGAGATCGCTCTTAAGCGATAAGGCCGCCTATTGCTTACTATGTAATCTTTCTCTCGTGTACCCGTTTTTCTATAATAATAATAATAATATTCATTTATTTCAAGTAACATGACTCATAGAAAGTACAAAAAGAATAGAACAAAAATACACATCATAGAAACAAAATACACTTGATTAATAAATAAATTACATTCTCACATTATATTAAAAAAATTATAAAACACTAAATTAATTGAAATTATTGTCTATGGCTTACTATTTATGGTGTTCAATAAAGAGTCATTTGTATTGTATTGTATACCGGGTGGGTCTGCAAAACTGGATCTAGAGTCAAGTCTAGGTCGGACGCGATTTTTTTTTTTACATATGCGTTTCGCACAGACTTATCTGTGCGCAACTGTAGCGGAAAACAAGGTATGTATGTATGTAAACTCTTTATTGTACAAAATAAACAACAACAACACATAAGGTAGGTGAAATATAAGTTTAACACCCACCAGCAGCAGAGGAGTGTTTTTATTTATTAATAACTAGCTTTTGCCCGCGGCTTCGTCCGCGTGGAATTCGGTTATCGCGCGCTGTTCCCCCGGGAACTGTCACTCTGTAGCCTATGTCACTTTTTGGCCCATAAACTATCTCTACGCCAAAAATCACGTCGAACCGTTGCTCCGTTTCGACGTGAAAGTCGGACAAACACACACACACACACACACACTTAACATTTATAATATTAGTATGGATAAATAAAAACACTAATACTATATGCTTACTATATGTATGGGCCCGAAATAAACGGTTTAATTTATTATTATTATCAGAACTTCAGAACTTTGTCTCTAATCTACATCAATTTCTTTGTCTACTTGTTTTGATGACATCTTTATAATGAAAATACGAAAAAAAACACAAATCTGACTCAAGCTTAAAAGATCATAATAATAACAATAGAAAACTATAACCTAGTCAAATAACTCGCCCCTCGCCATTCCCGCCACAAAGGTGCCCATAACGCTCGCGGCATTACCACGTTGGATAGCTCGGAGCGAGGGTCTTTGCCTGATTTTTGCCTGAGTTGACGGCCCAAATCACCTACAAAACGCTTTATAATTGTAACTTGACTTCACTAGTAATTAAAAGTAATTAAACGTCGAGGTAAATATTACTTGTGTAAAAATAGCGTGATAAGTCCCGTTTATGGTATTTTGACTATGAGTGAGAATCACGAAAGTTTAAAACGTTATAATAATAAACTAATACTAAATGTGAAATAAAATAAAATTAAACTATACAATGTCAAATAAAAAAAAAAAACAAATAACATCTAATTTCATTACCAAATTAATTACTAACCTAACTTAAAATACAAGAAGCAACCCCCCCTAACGAAAAAGAAATACACAAATTGCAGAACTAGAGTGACATTACACGTCGTGTGACGTTGCGCAAGATCGCAGTCAAATGCAATGCCGCAATGCACTTGTGTTGCGCTGACGCATCGTGCTACTCAGTGATATATAACCACCAGGACTAAGCAGCAGCGACCAATGAGTAATGACCTGAGGTTATTTCAATGGCTGAAAGACTAGGGTACCTAAGATACTTTCTATTTGAAAGCTCTTGACTACTTGACGAAAGTACTTATTAGCGATTTAAAAAAAAACTGGTCACGGTGTCCGCACTGCGCCCGCGTGGGAACTACAGTCCAATCCAAGCCTTCTCATTCTGAGAGGAGACCTGTATAATTCAGCATTGGGACCATAAAGGCTGGAATGGATGGATTGCATTGTCATTTCAAAGTTAACTCAAAACCAGCTTAACCGATTTTAATAAAACTTACCTAAAAATTTAATCATCTAGATTAAATTAACTTTCGATTAAAAAACTGCATCAAAATCGGTCTATCCTTTTCGGAGCTATGATGTCACATACCATCGGTCAAACACTGCTCTTTTTACGTCTAGTTCTGTGAAACATGATAAGGAGTCCAGGACGCGAAGTTTTAATTTTCAGTATCTAAATACGGAAGGGGCACGCAATGCCTAAACAACGTGGCTCTTGCGACACAGATTCTGGACTGTATTACTATCACTGTCGCAAGTGATACAAGATATCGTCCGCGTAAACGACACGTGAGACGCTACATATTTGCGACACCTAACTGTGAAATGTGGCCACAGCCGACGGCAGATAAATCATTATTTCGTACACTATTAAAAAAAAAATGATTTGCATTTTTATCTAAGACATTTACTTAATGGAATAAAAAGTTTTTGTATTGTGTTATTTGTTTTATTAATATAATAAAACCATTTTAGACAACGAATGAACAAATAATTAAATTTATTAGTACTTTCATTTTACCAATGACACTCACGTGACCCTAAAGGGGTTTCAGTGTTTTTAAACTTTTTCAGGACGCGACCCCCTTAGTTTAAAAAATATTTAGCAACCCCCAGCTTACCACCACTTACAGTTATTTGTATTCAATTAGGCTAAATCAAGCACTTATGAATGTCAAAAAAAAACCTACCACCGGTTCGGAAAAACCTCTGTTGAGAAGAATCCGGCAAGGAACTCAACGAGGTATATTTTTTTAAACAGATTACTTTAAATTAAAAAGGTACAATTGAAGTTACACTAAACTATCCTAAAAATAAATTAACTATATATACAGTTCCCCCAAGTCTTGTCCCTGAGGAAGAGTGCCCATAAGGCTGGCTGCATTTCCGCGCTGGATCGTGATTCCAATACGTTGGGCGAGAAATGCACCAGCCCTATGGTCATTTGTAATTATCTTACGTTGATAACAAAAATTAAAAATCCTACACTAACGGTGAGAGTATTTTAAAGATACTGAGATCCCCTTAAGGGGCATCTGCGACCCCCCGGGGGGTCGCGACCTACAGATTGAAAAACACTGCTCTATTTGATTATTTTAGTAGTTAGTATATTTTAGTGAGTCTTCTATAGTATGATTTGGTTAGTAAATAAACCCAAATCACTTAACTGATTTATTTTAACCTAAGAACAAAGGAAAAAGGTTTTATTTTGTGTTTGTTCGTAGGTTTTTTTTTTTTTAAATTTAGGTTTACGGTATTAAAAAAAGTAGTGTAATATACAAAAAATATCGACATTGATTTGTAATAATTGAGTTTACAATTAAAAAAAAAGACAAAACTTTTGTATCTATTTTTCAGACAGTTCCAATCCTCCTTTAATGCCGTGTGTGACATTTATTTTATTATCGCATGGCGTTTATTTTCGTATTTCTTGGACTGCCTTAGCTGTTCCGTGGTCGGCTGCGGCGTTGCGTAATGCAGTGACATTGGTCGCGCGGAAACGGGCCGCTACTCCGGCGGAGTATCAATGACGCGCGGGCTGGGCTGGATTGTACAACACATGAATAAAACGAGCGTTTTACGAATAATTAACTAGTACGGTATTTGACAACTCCTGGAATTGCCTTATCATAGTATATTATTATGAACATATATAGCCAATAATTATCGAAGAAAAAGATTAATTTTTAATTATTTGAAATACCAATGTATCCGTATTGTTAAATAAATTATCAAATGAAATAGAGCAATTCGTTCATCACAATATATTTTCAAGTGACAAGCAAAACATGTAAACAAACGTGTCCAGGTAACGACATGACAGCAATAGTCTATGACACACCTCCGCCGTGATTCCCAGGAATTCCTGGAGCCGGGAGTAGCTGGTCAAGGTGGCGTATCCAGGTGCGCCCATCGTCAATGGCAATCTCATAATGTAGGTTTCCGATACGACGGTTTACTGTACCGAACTCCCACTTCTTACCGGTTACGGAGTAGTTCCGTGCCTGGACGCGGCTTCCTAATGTGAACTCTCTGACCTTTGGCCTGGGTTGGGGTACAGGATCTGGTGGCGCTCGAATCTTCGCAGCTAATCTTGTTCTCACGTCTCTTCCGAACATGAGCATATATGGCAAATCTCCGGAACTAACTGGTGTGGCCCGAAGCAGAGCTTTAACTGTACGAACCTTATCTAAAATGCCACCACGTCGCCAAAATAGAGCAATTCGTTCATCACAATATATTTTCAAGTGACAAGCAAAACATGTAAACAAACGTGTCCAGGTAACGACATGACAGCAATAGTCTATGACACGTATCTTTCTAAATTGTTTTTCTCTATGCAGTATATATGGCGCTACCTGAGTGTAAGTAGCGGTAGCTTAATTTTTTATTTCAAACTTTGATTTATAAAAGAAATAAAAAATAAGTTATCATAGAGCTTTCTAGAGCTATCATAGAGAAAAATAAACAGATAGACATACTTTCGCATATAATGTTAGTCCTTACCTTACTATAGTTGGTTTAGATATGTATTTAACTAAATCTAAACAAAACAACGTCAATTGCTGTCTGAATATTGAAATTCCCCCATTAAACTATCTAAACATTTACATTTCTGTATTGAATGACATACACTAGTCTAGTTTGTATTTAGCGTGAAGGAGTATCAAACATACACACATACACACAAACTTTCGCATTTGTAATATAAGTAGGATAAGCTTGATGGATAGTAGAGACATCGTTTACCTACTTAACAAGATTACGTATAACATCTGTCAAGTTCGTTTCGCGGCATGATCTTGATCTCGTGAACCCGTGTCACTGGGTCGCCTTACGGTAGGCCGAGACCCCGCGGTTGAATGTCAGCCACGTTTGGACATAGGCTGAGAGACCGCTTGCGTTTCGTTGTCAGTTAATGGTCATAGAATCGTGGCGTCGAAACAACTCGATTCTTACAGTTTTTATTTTTATTTTTAGACGAGGTTTCAGTGACGATAATACGGTAGAGGTGTGCGCCACAGGGTAGTGTCGTAGATAAAATAATTGTCCGTTAAATTATCAAAAACTATTGCACACTTATTTTTTCTTTTGTCAAGGAAACAACAAAATATATAAAGCGTGTTGAAATGTCCAATATTATTAATAAACTGGTTAGATTATCAAAAAAAAAATAATAATTGGCAAGTCTGTAAGTTGACAGACATGTTTTTTGATTAGGTATAACACAATGAAATATAATTGCTGTTCAGGTAAGAAAGACATCAACGCGCGCGTGCGTTGAAACTTAGCAGTATTGATTGCGTGCACTGCATACCAATACAAAGACTACTTACTGGCATTTAAGATCGAATTGAATTTATGTTTCCTTGTCTTATGAGTGCCTGTGTTTTGAAAAATAAGGCCTTATGTATACACGGGATATAAAATATAGGTTATCATTAATTGAAGAATTATAAGATCCCGTAAGAATTTTGGAAATTTCTTCTATAATCCTTGAAAATGTCCGTCAAATTCCAAATTTCTAAGTTTAGTGTATTAGGCTGTGTACTTACTATCTTAAGCCCCATTTAGACTGCGAGAACTTGCAAGCAAGTTTCACTAATTGCGGTATTTTTCAGTCAACTAAATTAATTTTACCTCAATAGTCTGCGATAGTGTGAGCTTACTTTGGGGGCGGCAGACGTGAACTTGCCTTCGAAATCCAAAAGCTTAATGGTTACTTGACCTGAAATGTATATTTCAGAACTAAATTATTGTTATTATTATTTTAAAATTTATGACGGTGGAAGCATTCTACACTTCCACTGAACGTAGATATAGTTTAGATATAGTTAGTGTTTAGTATTGTAACTAAGGGACCCCATACATCCCTGTATTTCTTGTATTATTATTTTTTGTATTTTTTTTTCTTTAATTGTATAATATAGTTTTTAAGTATTTTATTTGTAATTATATTTTTATGAAAAAATTACTTTCTGCCAAGTTTCTTGCGGCGCATTCTTCTTGACAATGATGGTCTTTCCGAAAGCGCTGGTAGTTTAAAAAAAATGACGTGTAAAAGTGCCCATTGCGGCCTATTTACTGAATAAATCATTTGAATTTTGAATTTTGAATTTGATGTAATGCAACTTGCATATGGAGGTTCTTGAAAAGTCTAAATGAGGCTTGATAGTGAATTCAAAACGTTTCTCTTTTATAAAAATAATAGAAGATGCTATACTTAACTATGTGTCAATAAAAACTGTTACATAACAAAACACAATAAAACAAATTTGATATCTGATTCCCCGTTTATTTCTCATTTATCTATTAAAATATTGTTGTTATAATAACAATAATAATGTAACTTTAAACATATTTAATATAAACACTGTATTAATAAACAAAAAAAACTGAGTATCACAATATCACAAAGCGTTGACTAGACGTATCACCACCACCCTTTGGATCCCGACGACCACCCCTTCGAATACCCGTAACTAACAGGTTTCCTGTACGCGACAACTTTGGGAACTGACACCCATTTCGTGACATGCACCACTTTGGGAACCGTCACCGCTTTCTGCACATGCACTATTTTCTTGGCTGTCGCATAACTTGGCTTGCCACAGCCGTAGCTGCCACAACGAGGTGCGGAGTGGTATGGCGCGGAGTGGTAAGAATGCGAGTGACTTATAATGGGTGCGGAATGGCTGACAATAGGTGCGGAATATCCATATCCGCAACCGTAGCTACCGCACGGACTAGCGGGTTGACTTATAAGCGGCTCGGAATGACTTATAATCGGCTCGGAATGGCTTATAATTGGAGCGGGATTGCTTATAATCGGTGCAGAATGACTTATAATTGGTGCGGGATTACTAATAATTGGTGCGGAATGTCCGTGTCCGCAACCGTAGCTGCCGCAAGGACTAGCTGAATGGCTTATAGCTGGTGCGTAATTTAAGATTGGTTCTGGGACGGGTGGGGAGTAAGAGGAGATTGGAACAGATTGACTCCAACCGGAAGATGGTAGACTGGAGGAGATGGAAGGGGAACTCCATCCTGCTGAGGAAATTGGTGCTGAGATCGGAGAGGAGATAGAAGAAATCGGAGATGAGAAAGAAGAAGAAATTGGAGCAGAGATGGGCGCTGACTGTGACCATCCAGATGAAATAGGGGCTAAGTTAGATTGCGTCCATCCTGAAGGTAATGCTGAAGATATGGAAGACACAGCAGGCACTGATGACCAACCTGACGACACTGGTATTGGTGCAGAAATTGCAGGAGTTGATGCTATTGACGATTGCCAGCCTGAAGAAATTGGTGCAGAAATAGCCGAGGCTTGTGACCAGCCAGATGGAGCATAAATAGCCGGTGCCTGGAGGCTGGATGAAGAGTAGCTGCTGCCAGCAGACGCATAGCTGTCGGCGTAGCTAGACTGCCAGCCCCCTCGCTTCACACGTTCTCCTGAAGCAGTCACTAGGAGGAAGCATGTTGCTATCTGAAATTAGAAATAACAAATATGAGGAAAGGCGAAATGAACAAAGAAATGAAAATCGATTAAATTTTTTTTCGCAATCGAGTATTTATATAGTAAGTGAACCCTTTTATTGTACAAAAATATAAACGATTGTCAATCAACCAACTAGTCGTCTAATAATAGTAATATTCACTTTAACAAGATTTTAATGATACTATTATGAATTATGATACTACATGGTCGACATTTTTGTCATGACAAAGATAGGTACAGACAGCCACTCAATTTATTTTCTAGGGTCATCTCATCATAAAGCACTGTCATCTTCTTCTGTAGGTATATATATAAGCAGAGAGCAGAATTTTCATGGCATTTTTTGACTGTCATAGTGACTTCTCCCTTATCGACTCTACCTAAATGATGTCGATATATTAGGCCCTAAATTAGATTGTCGTAAACTTAGCATGTTATGTAGAGCGTTCTTTTTCCGCATACAAATGGATCATCATCAGCCTACAGCAGCCCACTGCTGGACATAGGCCTCTTCCATGGCGCGCCACAACACTCTGTCTTCAGCCCCTCGCATCCATCCGCCGCCAGCGATCCTCTTAAGGTCATCCGTCCACCGTGCCTCAGGACGCCCTACACTACGTTTTTCCGTCCGTGGTCTCCATTCGAGGACTCGTCTGCTCCACCGTTCATCGGTCCTGCGACAGACGTGTCCAGCCCAACGCCACTTCAACGAACTAAATCTCTGATACAAAAGGATATTTGACTGTAAAAAAAGTAGTTTAAAACCGGAAAATATTTAAAAAAAAATTTTTTTTTTAAAGAGACAGTTGTTAACATTATCAAGAGAAGAATTCCAACATTAAAATTGAAATAAAAAACTTAACTGAAATTATTAAATTAGAAATTGTTATCCATTCATTATTCATTGCATAATGTCTATTTCACATTTTCAACTGCTCGAAAGTTAATTGGAAGAGATCGCTCTTTAACGTGAGGTCGCCTATTGTTTACCTCTACTTTTATATTCTTTAGTACGTGTAGTATGTTGGGTATCGATATATGTATGTATATCGGAAGTCGTTTAGTGAGACGTCACTATGAGAGGTCAAAAATGCCATGAAAATTCCGCTCCCTGAATATAAGGCAACCGTTACTGACTGACTGATCTATCAATCCACAGCTCAAGCTAGTGTGTGAACTGCGCTGAAAGGCACACTGATAGTTACTATGTCGCAGACAGCCGCTAAGAAAGGATTTTCGAAAATTCGCTCCCTGAGGATAGCGAGGGGTTTCGAAGTTTGTATGGAAAAAGAAGATTAGATAGATTTTTTTATTCGAAACTTCACAAAAAACTAAAACTCGTATTAAAATTAAAAAAATATATATATATTTATATATAACGGGACAATTAACACCAATTAACCTAGTCCCAAAGTAAGTTTAGCAAAGCTTGTGTTATGGGTACTAAGCAACGGATAAATATAATTATTTAGATAGATACATAACTTAAATACATATTAAACACCCAAGACCCGAGAACAAACATTCGTATTTTTCATACAAATATCTGCCCCGACACGGGAATCGAACCCGGGACCTCAAGCTTCATAGTCAGGTTCTCTAACCACTAGGCCATCTGGTCGTCAAGCAATTGGCTTAAGATCTTCTCTTATCTCTTATTTTCTGCTTTAACCCCTGACGCAAAAAGAAGGGTATTATAAGTTTGACCGCTATGTGTGTGTCTATGGCATTGTAGCCTCCAAATGGCTAAACCGATTTTTTAAGTCGAGTGGTTTCTTAGCTAAGTTTTATTAATTGGCTAAGCCGTTTTTGAAATACTGAACTTTGATATGACAATAGTGGAAGGTTCTTAAACTTTTTAAAGTTGGTATAGGTATTTTAAATGTTACCTCAGAACTCCATAATTTATAAATTGATTTGGGAACTTCTTTCATTATTATCGATTAACAATACTCACAATAGATCTCATGGCGTCGCGGCACCTAATGCTGTCCTTTGCGCGCTTCTGCGGGATTTATACAAACCTGTGCTTGCGCAAGTGGCCTCGCATATTAGATTATGTTTTAATAAACACTTAATATTCCATAAACTTACTAATTTCAATGTCAAATGTCAATTCTACAGAACCATTTCTGCAAAGACCATTTTACCTCAAACTACAGCCAAATGAGTCTTTTAAGGAAGGTAACAAGTGATGCCCCGGTCCAGTGTTACTTATCTCATTCCTTATCATCAACAAAGCCAAGTTCGTTCTCTGTGGCGTTCTAAGGGAGATACCTTTGTTTGACAAATTACGTCTTTTGGCTGATGATGATGATAGAAAGTAGAACGATGTTTCGTGGAAACATTATTAATAAACACCATACAATTAATGCGGCATAATTCAGCAGATGGTTGTGCAAGTTTGACTGAATCCTGTAAAAAATGATCTTCATCATCAGCTGGAAGACGTCCACTGTTAATCAAAGGCCGTCCCTAAGTCTTTAGAACGCCACAATGAACGACAACTCGGCACCTGCATCCACCGGTTATCCACAACTCTCACGAGTCGTCAGTCCACCTAGTGGGGGGCCTGCCAACTCGCCTTACGTGTTGTCAGCATTCGGGAACTTTCCCTCCCCCCCAAAGGCAGCCCAAAGGTTATCTTTTCTTCGAGTGTTGAATATTTAATTAATCTATGTTCATAGTATCTATGTACATTAATTAATTTTAATACACCTTGTAAACCTGAAGTATTCCAATTTAAAAATGATATAGTAATTTGGACGACGTATGTGCGCAGTCGCTGCTTTAAGGCGAGTGGTAACTGAACCAGATATTGGTGTTGCTTGCGACATGAACAGGTAAATTTGAGAGCTAAAGTTGTTTTATTACTAATAAGTGAAATCAGTTTAGTTGATTTGTAGCAGTCTCAAAAATCAAAATACTCATACTCATAGACGAAATTCCTCAATACACAAAATCAAATGTATTAAGTTCAGTTGACTTTTGTTTACAATGTCATGCTATGTTTTTAGAGTTAGGTATTAATCATTACAATAAAATACTAAGGGGCTGTTTAACCATCCATTGATTAGTGTTAACTGGCGGTTAGGTGTGATGCCGTCTCTATTTGTTTTGTTCGAATAGACGGAGACGGTATCACATTTAACCGTCGGTTAACGCTAATCAATGGATGGTGCAACAGCCCCTAAGCCTCGAAGTATAGTCAGTAGGCTTTTTGTGCAAGTTTTAGGGATTTCGGTTTGGAAATTTTGATTTTAGAAATTCTATTGCATACCCATTCATGCAATCCATCCATACTAATACTATAAATGCAAAAGTTTGTGTGTTTGTTTGTTTGTATGTATGTTTGTCCGTCTTTCACGTCGAAATGGAGCGACGGATCGACGTGATTTTTGGCATAGAGATTATATGGGTCAGAGAATGACATAGGCTACTCTTTATCCCGGAAAAATGCAGAGTTCCCGACGGCGCGCGACAGCCGAATTCCACGCGGCGATGCCGCGGGCAAAAGCTAGTACATAGATAAACTCACTATTATACGTCCAAACACAAACATTCGTATTTGGGGATGGAACCCGCGACCTCGTCCTTTGTACCTATAGCCAGTGGCTATCCGGTCATCAAAATAAGTATGTAGTGCCGCGAGAGTTGAAGTGAATGATTACACACACAGCTACAACATGTCGTGTAATGACAGCAGGATTTTGACTCGTTCATTTCATTCCTTTTTCATTTATTCTCCTTTAATGGCAAACGAGCAAGTGGGTCTCCTGATGGTAAGAGAGCACCACCGCCCATAAACATCTGCAACACCAGGGGTATTGCAGATGCGTTGGCAACCTAGAGGCCTAAGATGGGATACCTCAAGTGCCAGTAATTTCACCGGCGGTCTTACTCCACGCCGAAACACAACAGCGCAAGCACTGCTGCTTAACAGCAGGATTAGCGAGCAAGATGGTGGTAGCAATCCGGGCGGACCTTGCACATGGTCCTACCACCTGCAATTATGTTTGTAGTCATTCTAATCATTCACTTCAACTCTCGTGGCACTGCATTTCTTTATCTCTATGAATAAATTATTTAGTGTAACCTGTAAATGCCTATTAGAAGATACGCGTGGAAATCGAGTGTTGCGTGTAAACACATCGTTTATGGTATTATGGTATGTAAGGTATGATAATTTTAAAGAGGTGTGGTACATTTAAAATGCTAATTCGGGCGTAAAAATGGCCACGTCAGACATGCAAACTAAACTTAATAATTAATTCGTCGTAAAGAGCTTATATGATTAGGATTAAACCAAAATAAGGATGACGTTGTGTTCATCTTTTTATAAAGTTATTATTGTTTTTTTGAGCATTTCTAAAACAGTTTGTACATTTGATTTGCGACTCCGATTTGGATAAAAACTTGCAGGTATGTACATAGTGAACGATACTGAGTCGTAATAACATAGTCTCCCAAAATGCCCCAATTGGTTTGTATTGAAATTTCCTTTTTTGTTACCAAAACTCTATGGATTTGCGGTAACAAAAAAGAAACTTTCCATAAAAATTAATTGGGACATTTCGGGAGACTATGTTATTTAAACTCAGTATCGTTCACTCTATCTACCTGCAAATTTTTACCCAAATCGGAGTCGCAAATCAAATGTACAAACTTTTTAGAAATGCTCTTTTAGGGTATCCCATAGACGTGAAGTAGGAGTGATTTTTTTCTCATCTAACCTATAGTGTATTTGGATAGGTCTTTTAAAATCATTACAGGGGTTGTACGATTTTTCGATACCTTCAGTAATTCGTTTACGAAATATTCAACTTTAAAATACCCCCTCTATAAAAGCTAAACTGTCGGTTTGAAAACTTTGAAAAATCCTGGTGGTTCGCCTAACTTTGCTTGAGAATTACATATTAGTAGTTTAAGAGTAAATAGCAGCCTAACTTATAAAAAATACCTACATGAAAATTCCGTAGAAAATACAAAATCCTTAGAAAAATATTGCCTACTTGATTTTTTGTATCGCCTACGGAACCCTATCCTGGGCGTGTCCAACACACTCTTGGCCGATTTTTTCTAATATACAGAATTGTTAAAGAAAAATAAACAAATTTTGGTAATTGCGAAATAATTTAATTTGTACATGTTTAGGGAATTTACAATCTCAGCCAGAGGAAAGAGTACCTACAGTCAAATCCGTATAGCGACATCGAACGGACATCAATCAATCGTCAAAAACATTGGTCCTTATAAATCTGTGTTATTTTATTATAATAAGTCGTGTTGGGACTTTTTTCTTGGTCGTTACATCCGATATGTCGTTACTGATGTCGCTATAAATGGTTCTGACTGTAGTAACTAAGCAATAACAACAACGCGGGTGCAATTATCCCACCAATATGAAAATGTGACATTTGCCGCAATCCAAGTTACCTGTTTGAAATAAACTATATTACTATTATTTATTATTAGGTATTTGTACAATTAATCATAACATCTATTGAAAAAACAAACACTTTCAAACTTATCCAAAAATCATTTTCCATATGCGTAAATTCTACCACTTTCGCGTCTGTTTTAGATTTTACCACCATCCGTTGTTCCAACCCCCATTCCACCCGTTCCACCCTCCGTTCCACCCTTTGTTCCAGCCGGATGATCCCGACCACCTCGGGTAAGAATAGACGCGGCGGACGACCGGTCTGGAGTAGACTGAGTACGATGGCGACCAGCCGATGTAGCCGGCTGAGGCCAGACCCAGGGCCAAGAGGATGATGAAAGCCTGAAATTGAAAAGTATGATCGAATTTAGTGCAGCTGAAATGTTGTGACTCTTCCAGAAAAGGCTTGGTCAGTCTTTCGCTTAGGCCGTTTTACCACGGTGTACATGGTAATAAGTGGCGAGCATTGGGTCAATTCCAGGTGGCAGGTTTTTGCAAGGTCCGCCCGGATTGCTACCACCATCTTGCTTGCTAATCCTTGTTTCGGCGTGGAGAGTAAGACAGCCGGTAAAATTACTGGCACTTGAGGTATCCCATCTTAGGCCTCTAGGTTGGCAACGCAACTGCCATCCCCCTGGTGTGGCAGGTGTCTATGGGCGGTGGTAATCTCTTACCATCAGGAGACCCACTTGCTCGTTTTCCATCCAGTCGAATAAAAAAAAATTTCAGCTGCAAGTTGCATTACATTGCGGCGCTCAATTGACCACTACAAACTCGTTGGCTTTACAGCATCGCAATGTAATGCAACTTGCACGATTTTTCTTGCAAATCTGAACTCGGCTTTAGGATACCAAAAAAGGCCCAGGTAGCCGAGTGGTTTATGACTACGTCCTATGGGCCTTATGAGGCCTATGGCAGAGGGTCGTGGGTTCGAAACTCTACCGAGTTTCTCGGTATTAACTATGTGCGAAATTACATTTTGTTTAAGATTGGTTTTTTGGAATCTTTTTGTATTTTTTATTTCAGTTCCAAATTTTTACTTATACAAACTGAAATATAGATGCACAGAAAAAACAGAAAAATAAGACCATCACTGGGAATCGAACCCAGGTCCTCGGTAATCCGTACCATCGTGGTCGTGATGGTGACCATCAGTGGTGTAGCGGTATAGCACGCGGTACGGATTACCGAGGACCTGGGTTCGATTCCCAGTGATGGTCTTATTTTTCTGTTTTTTCTGTGCATCTATATTTCAGTTTGTATTTTCAATTTACATTTTGTTTACCATGTGCTTTTCGGTTAAGGGAAACATTTGAATAACACTTGAACGATGGTTTATATTTATATGAACATAAAGGCTAGTAATGTATATTTAGTGCACTTACAATCTGCATGTCGGCACGAAGATCAATATGACGTCGCGTGCGCATCTCCGCGCTTATATAGCCCTGCGTAGGACCTACACTTGCACAACATGGTTTGTTTACAGCTTATACACCTCTGTACCACTACCATGAGTTTACAGTGACCGTACTCGATAGCGACGGTGTAAATTATTTGTAGAGGCGCTGTACAATTCTCCATACAAATAATTTACGCCGTCGCTATCGAGTATGGTCACTGTAAACTCATGGTAGTGGGGCAGATGATATAAGGTTTAATTTACTAGTCATTCCCCCCGGCTTCGCTCGCTTAAACCATTAGATCTAGTATATAGTCCAATTAAAATTATGTGATTTTTTCAAAATTCCCAGAGGAATTTCCAAATATCGTGTCGTAGTCCTTTAGTTATACAAAGAATCATCATCATCATCCCAGCCTACATACGTCCCGCTGCTGGGCACAGGCCTCGTGTCAGAATGAGAGAGCTTGCCGTAGTTCCCACACGGGCCCAGTGCGGATTTGACAACTACACTTACGTACACATACGTACAGTGACATTTTACAACTGACAGCTGTCAATCCGACCTCTTTTTTTATCAAATAGACCAAGGCACAAAACCTATTAATCTCACTAAACTAAAGTTTCAATTTATTTTTACAAAAAAACAGAAAATTGAAAAAAAATCTATCTATAGGTACAGGACAGGAGTGAGCTACATTATACATCTACTATTGATACAAAATATATTACAAACCATCCCAGAAAACTTAAGGTACAAAATTCTGGTAGAATTCTGGATAGCGATGTTCTCGGTCCACCTAGAGGGAGGCCGCCATCGCTGATTCTTCCAGTTTGTGGTCAGTTCTTAATACATCAAGTTATAAATACATGTGATTAGCAGGTATGGCATTTCAAAAATCTTAATTCCTCTCCTTTCCAGCACTATTTCACAAAACTGCTTTTTTGTTTTTTTGTTTCGTTTTCTTTTCTTTAATTTAAATAAATTAGTTTTATAGTTTACAAATTATCTATTTATTTATGTAGTCTTATGTAGTTAATGGTGTGTAGTATGTCTTTATAACGGTCCGAGGGTTGCCGACGGTGCTGGCTGAAAATCAGCGCTGGGGTGTTCTTAACGCTTCAGCATTATGCTGAGCCAGTGTCCGATTCACAACCGCAATGACACATACACACACACACACTTTGTGTTGTTTTTTTGTATCTAATAATATTGTTGTCTTGTGTTGTGAATAAAATGTATTTTTTTTCTTTCTTTCTTTCTGATCACAAAATAAAAGAAACTTTAGGCACCTAGTTTAAAACATCACAGCCTTTTATAGCGCATTGAGATAAGTATAAGTTGGGCAAAATGTCGAAAACTGGCCGTTAAAAAGCAGATCATCTTATGATAGCAGTTACTAAGTGTGTCAGAAGCGGTCAGTTTTGTGCGCAATGGCAGTTTTGGTCCCTGTGCGGTCAAGGAAAATTAATCACGTGCCAGGGTAGAACATTTGTGCTACTAACGTAATGTTGATATCACATACATCTGCTTAAAAATTATAGCAAAATTGATTAGGAAAAGGTTCCACCCGTACACTAGGCCATGCAAGGTAACCTGTAGGTAACTGTATAACCTTCACTACTTTCTTCCTAGTTTTAATTTTAATCTTATCTTAGATTATTGTACGCCTGTACAAACCTAATGTTGCATGCCAAACTTTTCCACCACTGTAATCAGTTATACTTTTCACTTTCAATTTCACTTTTCCTTTGACTTTGACTTTTTTAAGGACCTGAGGCCTTATTGCGTAACACACTGGAATCACGATCATTTTCACTGCTACTTTCTGTCACATTTACGCTTGACGAAAATGCTTTTTCTCAAAAATGTACGTAAAAGTTGACATTATTCTTTACATATCCGAAGGCGAAGAGCATAGTTTATGGTCAGCGAACAATCAAAAAGTTAAAAAGATTGCTGGCTCGCTAACTCGACAATAATGTCGCATACATACAAAGTCGATTATTGTCGAGTCTCAAACTTTTTAAAAAGTTATAACGGCCATGGAAATGTTGGCACACATACCTCTGCCAACTCAAATGGCCGGTATTAGTTATTTTATAGGAACTCCAGAATTTTTTTATCGGGCCTGATCAGTCAGGCCACCTGCAGTTTTTTTAATGAAGAGAAATATTTATTTGTTTATTTCTTTCTTTCTTTATGTGCGTGGATGTATTTTGAACCAGCAGAAAAGCTTTATTTACCTATTCTCCTCGCTCCGCTCAGCTGTTTCCACTAGAGCTGTGCTGTGCGAGGATGGGTAAATGAAGCGTTTCTATTGGTACATGAAAACACATTCCTCGCAATACATCCTCGCACGAGTCTATATTAGAATTCATAATAAAATATCTTTTGTCCTAATTTCAAAATCCATAACAACTTTTGTCATAATGATCTTTTGCCATTATAACGTTTGCCATAATGTAAATGCCATAATATTTTTTGTCCTAATATTGAATTACCTAATGCTTATTTGCACTAATTTCGTAAGTAGGTAGGTTAGAATTGCGACCGCTACAAATACGAATAGCAGACAGAAAAGTATTTTATTTAGAATTATTTATAAAAAGTGACCCATTTTTTTCATCATGAACATCGTAAGGAAACCTGCACACACCTGCGAAGAAGTTCAACGGTGTGCATGAAGTTACCAAACTAGTCAACCAATATTAGGACATGTGACTATTAGGACATATGATAATTAGTAGGTAACCTACTTTTCTAGCTGCGGTTCGTTTCGGTTGGGGTCGCAGTTCTAACCTAACCTAACCTACTTTTCTGGCTGTGGTTCGTTTCTGTAGGAGTCGCAGCTCTAACCTAACCTAACTTACTTTTCTGGTACCGGTTCGTCACTGTTGGGTTGGGGTCTCAGTTCTAATCTAATCTACTTTTCTGGCTCGCAAGTCGCTGTTTGCCAAAAAGTGCTCTGTTATGGCATTTAATATTATTACTCGTAAGTTTTATGTCTTACTATATTAGTACAGAATATATTGAGGATTTAGAGTATTAGGATATGTGATATTATGGCTTATGATTATTAGGGCATAAGATCATTATGGCAAAAGTGTGATATGTCAAAATTGTTTATGGCAAAGGTGTTATGGCATTTGAGTTAAGGACAAACGATATTATGGATTACGAAGGAGACCCTCGTCGCACAGTTCTGGTGTAAACGCAGCCTTAGGCAGATGCTGTCCATTAGAAGTACTATTACTAGTCCATTTAGACTAATAATTAGACGAATAATTCCGATCCGCATTAGCGATCCCTTCAAATAGCGAACCTACTGTGTTAAAAATAAAGTTGTATTAAATACTTGTGATGTATACAACATATCATTTAATAATATTGTAAATCTGTTTTAAAAAAATATATATACCTCTTTGAGTTTCTTGCCGGATTCTTCTCAGCAGATGTTTTTCCGAACCGGTGGTAGTTTTTTTTTTGACATTCATAAGTGCTTGTTATAGCCTAAATTGAATAAAGATATTTTGACTTTTGACTTTTGAGATGATATATGATAATAGAGCTTTTAAGGTGAGCAAGAGCCCTATCAAGTTTGGTTTAACAACAACATTATCTGCTTATTAATTATGATAACTCCACGATTACTACTAGTATAGCCTCCTGACGTCTAGTGTCCTTTATAAAGAACATTAAACTTTATGTCATTGACATAAAGTTCATAAATCAAAAATTTTACTTGGTCGTCAGGAGGATAGTGCACGGTAACGTTGAACTCTGTTGAACTTTGTTATACGAGTAGTAAACACCGTGTTATTTTTGATATCCGTTAACTTTAAGGGGACGATCTACAGGTCAAATGGAGTTAATTTCTTTAAGACACTAGTGGGCTAACTCTTACTGTTTAAAAGATAATCATGAGTTAAGATAATTAATTATTAGCAGTAAAACAGCGTAAAGGTCCTTCATTTATGATTTTTTTTCAAAGCCATAACTAATCCGTGTTTAATTCACACATATTTAGCAAAAGAAAGTTAAATATGTGGATTTTTTGATGCATCTCTTATGACATGTGTCACGTCAATGTCACTTGTCAGGTTTGTTTATTTTACAAATTTACAATTAACAATGAATGTGAAGCTATTATATGCAAGAAAAAAAGTTTTTTTTTTAATTTATCGAAAAGTTAATTATCAGGTAGTTCATGAATTATGAACTGAGTCGTCTGCCGAAGTTAAAGGATATCAAAAATAACACGGTGTAAAACATAACGAAGAGTAAAAAACTCAGCCAAGTGCGAGTCGGCCCATGATTAGATTAGATTAGATTTATTTATTACCTTTTGAAAAAATACATTATAAACACAAAAAAAAAATTTTTTTTTAAATAATCTGCGTAAAAATTGTCGGCGAATCATTAGGTAACCGCTCACACACATAGGTTCATGCGCATACACGCAGACTTCAAAGTTACAAATTAGCAGGATTCGTAATCAATCCCACCCTAAGATACACGCATCATTCAATAGCTTTTCATCCTTCAAGGAAAACTTCTCTATAGAATTTTCTGTACGCAACGATATTGACAAAGTGATCGGCTGGCTTGCGCAAGCGTCCGACGATACATTTATAATCTGGTCCATAACTGGGTTAATGACACAGCAAGGTCAATATTAAATTTTGTTAGTGTGATAGAACCATGTTTGGTGTGACGTAGTTCCCAACTGCCTCCGTCTGCGTAGGATTCGATTATCGTTGTTCCGCAGAGTCTGGGCTAATTTCCGGGATAAAAACTATCAGTCACGGACATTACTGTACTATGTCCATATTAAATTTCATTTGAATCGTTTCAGAATATTATAAAAAAAGGTTATGGATATTTCAAAGGACAGAAATATTTTTATCGTGTATCCAACCAATCCATCACCCTTAAGGTATCTCTTATAGTATTTTTTTGTTTTGTTTAATAGGTATAACCAAACGAACAAATCATCGTTCATCCACCATTATTTCTCATAATTTACCGTACATGGTAGGAAATCTGGTGCAGTCACAAAATGATGTTTTTTTTTATATCAGTGGCATACTCGCTAGATTAATCGGAATTGCCGCGAGGTTATGCTAGTTCAAAATAAAAAATAGAGTCTAGAATAAAATATATTTATTTGGTTTGAGTTGTTACAAATTGGCTTACAATGTAATTTACCAGCCTGAGGCGTACCTCGGTACTGATAGCAGGTTGGAGTGGAGGGGAGCGTGCAGAGACTCATGCAGAGGAGCAGAATGCAGGAGAGGAGCGGAGTGCAGGAGCGGAGCAGAATGGAGAGAGTTAGACAAGAGGGGGGCGGAGTGGAGAGAATTGGACAAGAGGGGAGAGTGGGCGAGAGACGAGGAGTGCAGGCTGTTGGAGCTCAGCAGGGGAGCAGAATGGAGACCATGGGACAACAATGGCGCAGAGTGGAGACCATGAGAGCTCAACAATGGAGCTGAATGCAGAAGAGGAGCCGAATGAAGGTGAGCGCTGGCGTACGGGGAGAGAGAGTGAGAGCGGAGCAGAGACGTAGAGTGCAGGGAGTGGCCGCTCAGGAGCGGGGCAGAGTGCAGGGAGTGGCCGCTCAGGAGTGGGGCAGACTGCAGAGAGTGTGAGCTCAATAGTGGGGCAGAGTGCAAAGAGTGTGAGCTCAATAGCGGGGCAGAGTGCAGAGATTGTGAGCTCAACAGCGGTGCAGAGTGCAGAGAGTGTGAGCTCAACAGCGGTGCAGAGTGCAGAGAGTGTGAGCTCAAAAGTGGGGAAGAGTGCAGAGATTGTGAGCTCAATAGGGGGGCAGAGTGCAGAGATTGTGAGCTCAACAGCGGGGCAGAGTGCAGAGATTGTGAGCTCAACAGTGGGGCAGAGTGCAGAGAATGTGAGCTCAAAAGCGGGGCAGAGTGCAGAGAATGTGAGCTCAACAACGGGGCAGACTGCAGAGAGTGTGAGCCCAATAGCGGGGCAGAGTGCAGAGATTGAGAGTTCAACAGCGGGGCAGAATGCAGCGAGTGTCCCAGCAGCGGCGCGTGCAGCGAGGAGCTGCGCAGGGGTGCTGAGTGGAGGGACGAGCTGAGCAGCGGAGCGGAGTGGAGGCCGCCGGGCTCTCCGTAGATGCCACGCTTGTCACGGGGCTCCGCTTTGTCGCTAGCGGAGGCCGACGCCGCCAGGACTAGAAGGGCACACACCTGGAGGCAAATAATTAAAATATTTAATATCAGGGACATTAATATATAGTAAGGTAAATGCCCTAGTGTTTATTATGCTTGCTGAATAGGGTTCTCTAATTTTTGGCCATAAATATGTTTCCAAATGGAAAAAATATGGTCGATTTTTTTTAAACTGTAATTATTTAACCTCAAGTTTCTATAGGACAGTCCTCAAAAATATATCTTAAATACAATAACTAATCTAAACTAACTATCTTAAACAATAGGGAAATGAATCATCATCATGCCAGCCTATATACGTCCCACTGCTGGGAACAGGCCTCCTCTCAGAACAAGAGGGCTTGGGCCATAGTTCCCACGCGGGCCCAGTGCGGCTTGGGAACTTCGCACGCACCATTTACATTTGAAATATACCTCGAGCTTTGCGGTGAAGGAAAACATCGTGAGGAAACCTGCACGAACCTGCGAAGCGATTCAAGGGAAATAAATAATCTGGGAAAAATATTTTCAGCGAAAAGCCAGGACCCGCCCAATAGATGACACTCTGCTGTCAACTCTATTCGTCATCATCATCATGTCGGCCTATGTACGTTCCACTGCTAGGCACAGACTTCACACACAGCATTGAATTTTTTCACATGTGTGTGCAAGTTTCCTCACGATGTTTTAGTTCATGGTAATTTTGAAATGTAATTTCGAACATAAAAGATAAACTCAGAGGTGCGAGTCCGGAACAATTTGAAACTATCAACTACTTATTATGAATTAAAGTTCCTTATTGTTCGGCCGACGAAATTTTTTAGGGTTCCTTCCCCAGGAGCAATGCATCCCATATGCAAAAAGAGGGTTCTTATAAATTTGAGCAAAATGTCTGTCCGTCTGTTTGTCTGTGACATCGTATCTCTCAAACGGATGAACTGACTTCGATGCGGTTTTTTACGTGAAAGCGAGTTTCCTCGCTTGATATCGTCAAATTCAGTTCAGCCGTTTTTGAGATATTGAACTTTAAAATAACAACGTCGTTTTTCAAACGTGCTAAGTTAGGTTAAGGCTCCGTTACCACCAGCAGGGCTACTACGAAACTGGAAACTCGAAGTTCGTACCGTACCGTCCCTCTCGCTCTCGAATAGTATATACAGCGGCGTCTTGAGCCCATGTAGCGCCCGTGTGCAATTATTATTTTAGCGCCATCTAGGAAGCGCGCGGTCAAAATGGAATAGGTAGAAAGTCGGCGCCCTTAACACTGCTGCAACGCACACCCTGCACTATAGGTAAAGACGCCTCTGAATATAATAATATAAGTGTCAGAGGGACCGCCCGACACGAACTTCGTGTTTCATGTTTCGTAGTAGCCCTGCAGAGATGTGCGAGGTTGTGTTGCCAGGAATGCGTTCTTCATGGACCAATAGGAACGCTTCATCTACCTCGCCTCGCTCCGCTCAGCTGTTTCCACCAGAGATGTGCTGAGCGAGGATAGGTAAATGAAGCAGTTCTATTGGTTAATGAAAAACACATTCCTGGCAGCACTCCTCACACATCTCAAACGCAAAAACGGAAACGGATACTCAGACTAAGCCAACTGCAAACATTATTTTCTTATTATTTTTGCGCCAGTAAATAGTACATTGTGTCTTAAGGGCGGTAAATAAGGAATTACGAGCGAGAGTCTATTAGAAGACTGAGGGCTTTAATAAGTCGATGTTCGAAATTCTAGTACCGCCCGTGCGACATACAATGTTTTTCATCACATTTGCGAGTAAAATTGTATTATGTAAAAGAAAAACTAATATTTAAAAAAAAAGTTACTGATACCGCTGACTCATTTACCGACCTTGGGCTTCATGACAAGAAAATTTAGTACGGGCAATGACTCATTTACCGACCACGGGCTTCATGACAAGCATATTAAGGTCGAGGGTTTTATTTGGGGGGTTGCAACCAAGGTAGCCTGCATGTTACGACACTGTTTACGAGCAAGTGTGATGAAAACCATTTAAAAGGGGTCAAATTAAGAAGGTACGAAATTAACGTAGTTCTAACCAACTATATCGTCGGGTGACAAGCAAAAATTCATTAACTGCAAAAAAAACTCTCTCTTGATTTTAAGCGGTAATTGGTGACTTTAGCTTGTCCTTTATATGTACTTTAGTTAAAAATATATAAAATTCAACTTACGAAGAATTTCATGTTTTCACTGTGATGCTTGACGTTTAGAAAGATAATATTGCCATGTGTCGCATCTCTGTCATTTTTATAGCAACACTAGCAATTAACAAATGAGATGGCGCAAGCCGCCCTGCTCGCTCCCTCCTCCGAAATGCTCCAGTTGTGAGGAAACTCTGTCGACACTTAATGCCAATGCTACACATTAAAACTAGAATTATGAATATCAATTAATTTTGTAGGGAACGATCTGATTGGCAGACAGAATTGGCGGACAGAATTGGCATAAAATCAGATAAGATGCGAGGACACTGCGGTGATGTGAAATCACCGCGCACTGACAACTCAGATAATCGGCATCTAAGGGTGATTATTAGGCTGCATTTCCACCAAAGATGTGCGGGGAATGTGTTTTATATGGACCAATAGAAATGCTTCATTTACCTGTCGCCGCTCAGCCCAGCTCTATAGTGGAAACAGCTCAGCGGATTTGATTTCAAAGTCAAAATATCTTTATTCAATTTAGGTTATAACAAGCACTTATGAATGCCAAAAAAAATCTACCACCGGTTCGGAAAAACCTCTGTTGAGAAGAATCCGGCAAGAAACTCAACGAGGTTTTTTTAAACAGATTTACAATATTATTAAATGATATCTATACATCACAAGTTTTTAAACTTTATTTTTAACATAGTAGGTTCGCTATTTGAAGGGATCGCTAATGCGGATCCGAATTATTTCCAAATATCCCTGTCCATGATATAATCATTAACTTTATAATACGCCTTAGATATGAATGTCTTCTTGACAATAGATCTGAATTTCGTATCCGTTTTTATTTATCCAAACACTGAACCACGGGGAACCAACGAACTTGGCGCTTCCTCGCAGAACGTGTTACCTGCTATACAGCGAGGAATTGCAGCCTTTTTTTTCTAGTTTAGTTTAATTACTAGCTGTTGCCCGCGACTACATCTGCAAAGAAATTGCGGCAACTGTTAGATTTTCCGAAAAACTGTCTCTATACCATTATTCACCTAAATCGGTTCAGCGATTTGAGCGATAAGCTATAAGGACAGACATACTTTCGCAATTATAATATTAGCAAGGAAGGAAGGAAAGTAAAGAAAGGAAAGTTAGATTTATTTTTATTTTTCATTATATTTTTAGGTTTTTATTTATTGTAACTATTTTGTCCTATAAGTATATATGTATATGTATATATATATGGCTACTAATTTCTTTCTACCTTTATCGCATGGCATGTTTATATTTGTGGTGTGTACCTAGTGATATGGTTGCCCCGCGGCGTTTCCCACGCGATGCTGCGCCTGCGACGCAAAAGCACCTCGATAAATCACTTCAATCGCCTCCACATAGTTTTGATGTATTTTGAACCGGTATAGGTCATGTAAGGATGCTACTAATTTAGTAAACTATAATGTGAATGTGAAGTTTGTACTTTATAATCGACTAAGTTTTGTATGTATATCCTCCTAAGTCCTCGCGTACTTTATACAGGACTAATTAACACTAAGAATAACGGCCGAATGTACTTTATAAGTACAAATTGTTCATTGAATAAAGAATTCTAAGAATTTTGAAATAATATCATAAATAACAAAGCAGGTCAACCACGTCTAGGTCTTAAGATCCCATGCCCCAATGACCTTCGATCTGAATTCCTTAGTTTTCTAATGTTTTTGGTAGCTTATTATATTACCAACAACGGCTTTAATTTAAGGAATATAGTATCCCATATTTACTTCAAAGTTCATTGTCTTCGAGATATTTGACATCAAAGTTGAACAATTTTAGGCCAAAAAACTGGTTTTCTGGCCATAACTTTTGTGTTAATTAGTTTCAAATGAAAACCCTCGACCAGTTTTTAGAGACGTCAAAGACGAACCCGAATATGTAGATTTCGTATATGTTAGATTTTTCACGTCAATAGAGATACGAAATAAGTGTTTTTTCAGACAATGTTTAAAAAAATCATACAAAATAATTTTTTTTTCCAAAATCCGGTAGACAAAAACGGAGATAAAAGATTGGAGAACCGGTAGCCGTTTGACTTATAATTCTCTCTGTAGTGCAAAACAAGGAGATACGTTTCAAAACTTGTCAAAAATCGATGAAAACCTCGGGTAGCCCCTCAATAATATACCCTCAGGAGGATATATTATATATAGATATTTTATGATATGACTGGCCTAACATCGGACATCCATCACAATAAAGAAATAAGAACAAATTTTCACATGGACTTAGAAGGAAAAATATCCTAAATATAATACTGGCATACTGGCATCGAAAGGAGGTGAGGCGAGGGAGAAAAAAAAACAATAATATGTACGAGTATCTTATAATTATGTAATTATTAGTAAGTCTCCAGTCTCATTATACTTCATTATATTATCAGTGTCAGAACATTTAAGTGTATTTTTAATCTATTTTTACATTTCATCGCCATTTCTTTCATTGTTCCTCTTACCGAAATCCATTTAAGAAATATAAAAAGTCCTAATACGATTTAGGATACCTAAGAGAGGGTTACCAACTTTTCAGTTTCCTACCTCAAAAGGAAAAAATGGCGTTATTATGACTCGTTTTCATTGGACAGTCGTGTAAGGATATTATTATTACGGTTATCCAATACAAATAAATAAAAGGATTTCTTTGTTTTCAAAATATGTACAGAAATTAATGTTTACGTATCTATTAAATAAAATAGGTATCTATTTATCACTTCACCAAAATATAAGTTGTAGGTGAAAAATCCCAAAGAATTCGGTTGGCAATCTTGCATCAAACTAGAATATCAATATTCCATCATATCTATTTCCATTGAAAGGTATCCTGCTTTTTCGCCGAATATTTTTTTACCCAATTATTTCATTTGCCAACTGTTTTATTTTCCAACTCTCAATTGTTTCCGCAACCAAAAAATAATCAGTGTATTTTCAAAGTTTTATAAGCACAGTAGGTTACGTTAGGTTTGTTTTATGAAAGTTCCGAAAATAATATGGTTTCAGAGAAAATCATGAGTTGGGAAGTAAAACAGTTAAGATTGGTTTTTTGGAATCTTTTTGTATTTTTTATTTCAATTCCAAATTTTTACTTTTACGGTCATCCCGTAAAACCTAAATTGAAAATACAAACTGAAATATAGATGCACAGAAAAACCAGAAAAATAAGACCATCACTGGGAATCGAACCCAGGTCCTCGGTATTCCGTACCGCGTGCTATACCGCTACACCACTGATGGTCAACACAAAAACAGTAAAACAGTTGCCAAATGAAACATTTAGGATAGTTCTGCGAAAAGGCATAGAACCCCATTGAATATTAAAGACGCGTATCGTAGGCAAAACACAATAGCATACTCGTAGCGACTACGTTTTGTCCGCAATACTAAAGGCTACAGCTCATTACAGCCACCCGGCACCCTCGATCGAGCGGTTACTATTCTTCATATGGGTTTGTATGGGCATGCGCTCACTACATCAACTCCGTAGCGTCACCGACGGAGTGCGCTACGGAATTGTCAGGCGCGGACGACGAGCGGACCACTTGCTGCCCGCACGTTTGCGATGCGGCACTCTCCACCCCCCCCGACACCCCCTTCATCCCCCCTACTTGGAAATTCGTGGGCCGCGCGAGGTCCACTCGTTGTCAACGCGCCGTCCGCGCGTGGACCACCTGTCGACAACGAGTGGACGCCGAAAGTCGGGTGCTGGTCGGGTGCCTGTAGCCTTAATACGATTTCAATGATACGAGTATACACCGAGTTCTATCACATAACCATTTTCTTCTACTCAACTCATATTTCAGCTAACCCTAACACCACGTCGACGCGTAACGCTGGTAAGCCCAGGGCTGGGCTGCGTAGATTCGTCGAATGACGGTACGTGGCGCGTGGTACACTGGTTCCACTGACGGCTGGTACACCTGCGGTAACACTGATGGCTGGTACACAGACGGCTGGTACACTGTCGGCTGGTACACTGTCGGCTGGTATACTGTCGGTTGGTACACTTGCTGATGGGACACTGTCGGTTGGTACACTTGCTGATGGGACACTGTCGGTTGGTACACTTGCTGATGGGATACTGTTGGTTGGTACACGGTGCTGTGAGCTGGTGGTGCGTGATATATGACCTGCCGTGTGTGTCCCGGCTGCTCCAGGGTGACTGTGTGTGTGATGGGTACGGACACTGAGTACACGTTGCGGAAGTGCTTGTTTATCTCCGTCGACTCTGGGTACTCGATTATTGGTAGCTGGGAACAGAGAGATAGAATTAACGATTCACATTTTTTTAAGATTTCAAATGTTTCGTTGGTAAAGCCAAAGTCATAAATAAGTGATCACCTTTTGTACCTTTTGTCGCTTTCAGTCGGTACACAATTTCGTATGGCTTTTCAAACATGACGGTAAATTGACAAGGCATAAAAGTGATCACTTATTTATGACGTTGACTGTACCTAACTAATAGAAATCAAAACATGTGTTGACATGGCCTATGACCTCATACCTTATATCGGATTTGGTTTTAGGGTTCCGTAGTCAACTAGCAACCCTTATAGTTTCACCATGTCTGTCTGTCTGCTGTCTGTCAGTCTGTCTGTCCGCGGCTAAGCTCAAAGACCGTTAGTACTAGAAAGCTGTAATTTGGCATGAATATACATACCAGTCACGCCGACAAAGTGGTAGGTACAATAAAAAAAAAAACAAAAAATATTTTTAGGGTAGGTACCTCCCATAGACGTAAAATGGGGGTGTTTTTTTTCTCGACTAACCCTATAGTGTGGGGTATCGTTGTATAGGTATTTTATTTTATTTTCGCTTCTTGCAAACCGCGTTAGCTAGCGTAAGCCCTAAGCGGTTCTCTGCCTTTTTCCAACACAAGATTCCCAACTGTTCCATTTGCTAAACTGTTTCATTCCCCAACTCACGATTCTATGAAACCATATTCTTCGGAACTTTCATAAAACAAACCTAACCTAACCTATAAAATCATAAGAAAGTACACTGAATTTTATTATTAGTTTCGGTGAAAACTGAGAATTGGGAAATGAAACATTTGGCAAACAATAATTATAAATATCACGGGACAATTCACACCAATTGACCTAGTCCCAAAGTAAGCTTAGCAAAGCTTGTGTTATGGGTACTAAGCAACGGATAAATATAATTATATAGATAGATACATACTTAAATACATATTAAACACCCAAGACCCGAGAACAAACATTCGTATTTTTCATACAAATATCTGCCCGACAAGGGAATCGAACCCGGGACCTCAAGCTTCGTAGTCAGGTTGTCTAACCACTAGGCCATCTGGTCGTCTAAAAATTCTGGGAAAAGGCTGAACCCAGCCCTAAGCTGACAAATGTGCGGGGTATTACCGCGCTGGACGGCCGCACGACGGTTTGCACGCTAACCGGGTACGCCTGCGTGTGCGCATAGCTGCGTTTGTCGCGCTCGCCGTGCGCCAATACCACCGCCGTCAGGATTAGAAACTGGAACAAAATGTGGGTGAAACTTGTAAATTAGTTGCAGGTAGGACCTTGTGCAAGGTCCGCCCGGATTGCTACCACCATCTTGCTCGCTAATCCTGCCGTGAAGCAGCAGTGCTTGCACTGTTGTGTTTCGGCGTGGAGAGTAAGACAGCCGGTGAAATTACTGGCACTCGAGGTATCCCATCTTGATCTCTAGGTTGGCAACGCATCTGCAATACCCCTGGTGTTGCAGATGTTTATGCTGTTGGTGATCTCTTACCATCAGGAGACCCACTTGCTCGTTTGCCATCCAGTCGAATAAAAAATCTCTCAGCCTATACTGCCCTCCTAAGCCAAAAGGCGCTATCTAAAAAAACACTTTTGAGTTACTTATTTATACCATGTGATGCAGAATGTCTTAAGCTACACGGTACAATAGGTTAGTACCTAGGTACCTAAATATTAATAACTGTATTTTTTTTTTACATAGCGTCTTTTTTCTTAGGATAGCGGTACATACGACCCTCTAATAGAGACAGGCTCCGCTGACATTGAAAGGGGCTTGAGTCGTTAGCATGAGGGCCCAGAGCTGATTGCGATTCACACACATCATTGAATGTCATCACAGATATATTACCTATATACGTAGAGAGGTTTCCTCAGAAAGTTTTCCTTCATCGTTAAATTAACTCTTAAAACTCAAAGGTTCCTTTGAAAATTCTCGAGTTGTCGAGTTGTTCAAGGTGTAGTGTAGTGACAGCAATATACGACCCGGTACTTACAGTTTGCTGCCATTTTGGCCACAAATTTTAGTGCGAACACAAACACAATCTTAGAATAATATTAAATATTAAGATTAAAAATCATAAGAATCTTATTATGTAAAATACTCGCTAATTGAAAAGAAAGAAAGAAAGCGCCTACAAAAAACAAATTAGCAACGTACCACGCTCTTCATTTTGCTGCAAAAGTCACTAAGGTAGGACTCGTCTCTCCAAAATCTATTTTGGTACTAACCACAAAAACATACCACAGGTCCTTTTTATATAAAAACGTAAACAACCGTGCTGTATGACGACGGGCCCATAATATAAAAACTATAAACAGAACAGGATTCGCCAAATGAGATAACGATAAAATAAATCCTTTAATTTCGATGATGCTAAGTTGTAGAGGTGTCGTTTTAGGAATTATCTTTTGATATTTTTAAAACCACGCTGAAGTTGATTTGATTTGATTTGAACTTCACGTTTATTATTTACTAGTATTTTGCTAACCATTAGCAGTGAATTGAAATTACGGAATTTCGTGAACATCGTGAATTTTATTGAAGTTGCATGAATAATTCCTGTACCAATTTTCATGTCTCTCATTCAGGATAGTATTCCGATATCGGGGGAATATCGGAATAACAGAAACCCAAGTGTTATTCCAGGCGATGTCTATCTACGTATCTATCAAATTTTATCGAAGCTTGTCCAACCGTTTTAGCGTCAAGTAACACTTGGGTTACCAATAGTATAATACAATCACGCACACACACATGCACACACAATCTTTCATATTCATAATATTAGGACTTTAAACCAAAAAAATAAGAAGAAAATGAAGAACGAATTAATTAATTAATTGAAAGAGTTAATTAATTTACATAATATTAATAAATTAAAACTATGTAATAAATATAGCACTGCGACACCTACCCCGAAATTATGGATACGGATTGTTTTTAGATCGAATTTTAAATAAAACTTTTTTTCAAGTTCATTTTTTTTTTCAAATTGGTTCAATTCCATTACCATTCCAAATATTTTTTTCTCCAGCTGAAGTTAAAATAAGTCCGTTTAGGGCCTGGACACATGTCGCCGGTACGGTGCCGTCTACGGTGTCACGGCGCGGCGCCGTCAAACGCTTGGTACGTACACGCTTGGTAGTTTTGACGGCGCCGCGCCGTGACACCGTAGACGGCACCGTACCGGCGACATGTGTCCAGGCCCTTAATGATAGCTACATACGTTTATGCATACTATTAGTTATTCTGTGTTTATGCAAGATATGCGTGTTCATGCAGTTCCACCACCTCCACACTGTAAGAACACACACAACACCAATCACACAAACCCATCTATTACCACCACCAGACTACACTGACATTACATTACATTAGGTACATTAAGTTTTCTAGCTGACTATACTTTCATTAACTATGCTTACATTATAATCCCGTCATTCCATCTACATTATTCGTACCATAAATTTCAAGTAGATACAAACACCAGAAATCAGGATCACGTATACATATTTAAATATAGATATATAAACGTTACAAGTTAAATACCAAATAGAATATATAATTATGTTTGTAAATTAAAGAGCTGATGGTTTCAATATAATCAAAAAATTTCAAATATCAATGTAAACCAAACGCTACACAAGAACAATTACTGTATAAATAATTCTAATATCTATCTGCCTAACTTTTTGAAATAAAGAAAGAAAGAAAATGCGTTTATTGCCAACAATTAGGTAGGTATATAATAAATATTACACAAGAAGGGTACTGTAGGAACTAGGCTGTATACCGCTGGCAGGTGGTAAAACTGACCACCTGGCAGGTTAGATTAACCTAGTTTTGTATAAAAGGTTAGGATTTTTATATTGTTTTTCTAGAATTTGACTTTAAAACCGATTGACAGCGGTATACATGCCGGGAGAGCAGATTGCTCCCGATAGCCTAAGCGGCTGGTGCCATTTTATGTAAATCTATTTATAAGTACTACCAAGTTCTAAAATAAAATATAATTAATTAATGATTGAAGAAGTTATTTATTTTTCATAACAGTTTAAAGTCACGCGCGTTGATCCCCAGTACCTAAGCTCTCACCAAGTTACAGTCCCCACAGTACCTACTCTAAAAATTAAGTTAAGACCTGATTTTTAATGTTGTTATTGAAGGGGTTAATGAACTTTTATAAAAATCCTGCCTTAAAATAAAAATATCCCTGCATGCTACCTACCTATTAAATTGCGGCAAATGGTTCGGGCATCAGCATAATGCTGACAGTGTCAGTAGGGCTACTACGAAACTCGAAACTCGAAGTTCGTGTCGTGCGGTCCTTCTGACAATTATACTATTTAATACGAGAGCGTGAGGGACGGTACGAGTTTCGAGTTTCGTAGTAGCTAGCCAGGTCTTCAGACTGACACTTCAGCGCTGTTTTTCAGCCCGAACCTGTTACAGTTTGCGCCCCCATTTAATTATCCTAACACAAATCGCCTTTTGACATATTGACGCATCTATCAAATAATAGTTCGACGTCGCAGCCGCTCCCTCCTGCCTGTACATCGCCGCCCGCGCAGCCGCACCGCCCGGTAAACAACGTAATACTTTTGACTAGGAGCTTCCTTGGGAAAAATTCTATTCAGAGTTGCTTTACCATGCAACTGTCAAACCTCAATACCACAAACGTTACAGGGCGAATACTCAGCGTTTTTGCAGCGTTTTTTTTGTCATTGGTATCTTCGCAGGTGTTATTAAAAGAGGTAATGCCCAGGGTTGTTTTTTTATGAAAATTGAAGACAATAACGATGCTGAATTTAGCGTGATAAAAATTCTTGTGACTTGTCTTTCTGTTGTGTTATATACCTAAACGTGGGACTCTAATGACGTTTGACCGCGCGGTCAAAACGCTCCAATATTTGCCCACAAGTTTTTTTTATTTTTTATTCGACTGGATGGCAAACGAGCAAGTGGGTCTCCTGATGGTAAGAGATCACCACCGCCCATAAACATCTGCAACACCAGGGGTATTGCAGATGCGTTGCCAACCTAGAGGCCTAAGATGGGATACCTCAAGTGCCAGTAATTTCACCGGATGTCTTACTCTCCACGCCGAAACACAACAGTGCAAGCACTGCTGCTTCACGGCAGGATTAGCGAGCAAGATGGTGGTAGCAATCCGAGCGGACCTTGCACAAGGTCCTACCACCTGCAAGTGGTATAATTGTACGTAATTGTCGCTTTTTTGTATAAGAAAGTCCACAATTATATCGATTTGTACTTAGCACTTATAATTTCCACTTCGCTGGCACTCTTCGGGTACGGAGCCTCAAGGATCATGCTCGTTTTGTTGCGAATCTTAACCAACCGCCGACTTTTCATCTCTACGCCGTTCGCTGCTAACGTGCGAGTGTTTCATACAGATTGCCCTTTCATTTCATTAAAATAATTTAATTTAATTACCTAAGTAGTATCAGGATTTTAAAACTATATAGTCAAAAGAAAACAAGGGCCAATTTAGTTTCATCGGTAAAATAAAATCAAAATATGCTTACCTACTTTATCTAAATACATTATGTTTAATGAAAACTATTTCTATTATGTTGTGTTGTATTAATTAAAACACTTTTCAAACAAGGAAAATTGTAAGGAATTATATTATAATATTTTCGAAACATGAAACTGTGGCCTCGATTTTTTTCCATAGATAGTTTAAATCTTTGACGTCAGTCTTACGTTTTGAATTTCTAACAAGCGATGGTTACGGTATTTCTTGTTCCTAAATTGCCTATCTTCTATAACAGTATTAATATTTTACAACTTCGCGAGTTTCATCATTAAAACATTCATAGATGTGATTAATGTGTTAATGATCCACATTTAGAGTTCCAGTTAGATGAAAGCAGTTTCACTGCAACATGCCCTAGAGATTTCCTTAATCTTGGATTATTATTTAATTAAAACCCTTATTTTATTAGGTAGTTTCAGAGCAAATGAAAAGTGAAGACGGCATTAGCGAAAAATGAATGATAAGTTAATGCCTCTCTGAGCTAGGAAAAAAAGACTCAGTTTCCGAGCCAGCATTCCAAAGTCCATCACCAAAGTCCTGAGTGCCCTTGCGTCATTCCTCACACCCATAAAAAAGTCGATAAAATCGGAATCCAAAATAAGAACGCAAACGCAGCAATGTTTACGAAACTCGCAGAATTTTACACGGTTGAGTGACCGATTTATCTCGAATTTTTTTTTCTCTACAAATAACTACGGTTAGCGCAGGTCCGTTAGGATCGCAGAATTAATATTATACATAAAAGAATAGTGCTTGAAATAGGTGGAGTTCTAAAAGTTGGACATGGTTAGTTAAAATATTTATGTACAGTTTTACAAAGGTCTTGAAAGAAAAGTCTCATTTTATTTGATAGAATTGTGTCAAAGTAGATTATTATAACTTAAAACTTTTGGGATACCTACCTATAATTTAACATGTCTTCCTCGAGGTAAAAAAACTATTAAATGAATTACGTTGCTTCAGTGGTTGCAAATTACAATCGGCAACACAATTATCGAGATCCCCACCACCTCTCACAAATTATTTCAAGTGTAATAATTAATCCTATCAAAAAAAAATATATATGTGAAATGAGAGCCAAGTGCAATATTAAGAATATCGTTGTTATTGATGTCGCCGACAAAAGAATCGAGATGTAATAGGCGCCAAGTCTGTGGGCGCCATGTTATTTTCATCATCAGCCTACAGCAGTCCACTGCTGGAATGCCTCTTCCGTGACGCGCCACAAAACTCTGTCTTGCCCCTCGCATCCATACGCCGCCAGCAACCATCTTAAGGTCTTCCGTCCACCGTGCCTCAGGACGCCCTACACTATGTTTTCCCGTCCGTGGTCCCCATTTGAGGACTCGTCTGCTCCACCGTTCTTCCTTTCTGACCTTTCTTTGAGGAACGTCGGTGTCTTTCGTTCTTTGTCGGATAATGCAAGCTACTCGTATTTTGCTTGAGATATAATGCAAGTTCAAGACTTTACTTTTACTTTACTTTTTTACAAAAAATCACTATAAATCCAATTTTCGACCGATTTAAATTTTCTCTTCGCTAAACACTCTGTATATCTATATTTTCAGAATAATATTAAGATATGGCAAATTAAGGAGTTGTCAAATACCGTATTCGCGTGATCTTGCTTCCGGGGTTTAATTATGTTTAATTAGTATTACCTACAGCCCATGTTACACGGCGTAGGTAAGTTGTAGGTAGAAACGACTCCCGCCCCGTTACCGCGCGTTTACCCGCTTCAAACGAGATAGAGTCACTTAATAAATTTCTCTCTCACTTTGTTTCTTTTCTTGAAGAGGAAATTCTTACCTACGCCCGGTTTAGACCTGCCAGAGAGATCGTGCAAGTTGCATTACATTGCGAGGCCGTAAAGCCAATGCGTATAAAGTGATCAATCGAGTACCGCAATGTAAAGCAACTTGCACGATTTTATTTGCAAGAGTTGCAGGTCAAAACCGTGTTAACATAAATGGTGAACGCGGGACAGTATTGCATGAGGGCAGTAGGTAAAGTTATTAAGCTAATTGAAGCTCTACATAATGAGCTATCGTTATATCTTACTACTCCAGTGAACTATACTATGGGGCTATTTCACCATCCATTGATTAGTGTTGACTGACGGATAAATGTGATGCCGTCTCCGTCTAATCGAACAAAATAAATAGAGACGGCATCACATTTAACCGTCAGTTAACACTAATCAATGGATGGTGAAACAGCCCCTAAGTGTTAAGTATTAAGCTGCAAACCGCTTACACATAACTACTGTCTCTTTAGGGTTCAGTAGTCGAAACGTCAAAAACAGAACCGTTATAATATTGACCTCTTCGTCCGTCCGTATGTCGCTACTTAGTTTTGGTAAAATAAATATACTGATCGGCAAAAAATCTGACCCTAAAATGTATGCAGTAGTAGGTAATTTTGTATGTAGAGTGGGCCAAATTTTGTGCCGAGTATACAGGATGGAAAAATACGTGTCAGTTCTTAAGTTTTCGTGATAAAGTCTTTAGTGGTAAAGTTTTCGTGATAAAGTCTTTGTTAATGTTTGTTTGTTAGAGAAATTTTATCCTGAATAATAATCCTTCCTTTCGATTAGTAGGTATAATAAAATAGCGTGTTTTTTTAATTTTAGTTGGTTCGAGTCCCGGGCGAGGCGAGCGAATTTTAGAAAATGTTTTAATGCAGTTTTGTTTCTTTTTAAAAATAAAATAATGTCTCCTTTAAGTAAAATGAGCCAACTTAAGGATTTAAGGTAGTTTCCCTCCAGGGCCCAACTTATTTTTCCACCCTGTATTTTTAAGGGGGTGGGGGGGGGGGCATGACATACAGGTCACAGAATCTGTAAAAAAAACAGCACAAATTAACGTGTAGCAGTTATTTCTTCACAAATTTGTTTCCTTCCAGTCCAGCCAACATCAAATAACCTATCAATATCAAATCCAAATGCCAGTCCGCTGGCCATCGGACTCCAACCTTAGGCCTTGGTATCAAATGCCAACTAGCGACCTTACAATCCTGGGCCTTCGACGCCTAGCACAATAGCAAGGGTATAATTATATCGTGGGAACTAAACAGATAAGGTTTAGGTTTCATTGTAACGCTAGGAAGAAACGTGTGTGAAGTTGAAAAAACACAATACTTTAATACTAGGGCTCCATACCTTGGTTAGCAATAACGGTATCCTTATAGGTTTTTTTTCGTCCGTCTACCTGTTTGTGTTTCCGTCTGTCCTTCTGTCAAAAACCTTTTTCACTTCTCATGCTGGTAAAGTTCGTGTTTATGCTGGATCTAGGCGGCATAAACTGACTTTTTATGCTCTAGTGCAGTGATTCCCAAAGTGGTCCAGGTGGACCCCCAGGGGTCCACGGGAGACTTGCTGGGGGTCTACGTAGGCGTGAACAAAAAATGGGGGTCCATAAGATGTTAATGGGGGTCCACGAAAATTTATCTGCTTTTGATAGTAAAGAGCCAAAATGTAAGCATAGTTTTTATAAGGGCCTACCTACATTGTTTTAAGTACCTAACTAAGCAGATAATATTTTAATAGGGCAAGCGACTGGACAAAACTCAGAAGCGACACAATTTTTATTTTTTGGCGACTTTAAGAATGTGGTAGAAATGTAGCAGCAGGGGGTCCACCGAAACCAGTAAAATTTTGAAAGTGGTCCACGAGAAAAATAAGTTTGGGAACTACTGCTCTAGTGCATAAAGTAAAATCTTCGTCTAATATCAAGGTGGCAACAGCCACAAACAAAAAAGCTGCTACATATCCTACTAATATTATAAATGTGAAAGTTTGTGAGTGAGTGAGTATGTTTGTTACTTCTTCACGCTTAAACGGCTGGACGGATTTGGATGAAATTTGGCGGAAAGTTAGTTTATAACCTGGATTAAAACATAGGATACTTTTTATCCCGATATTCCCACGGGATACCTAGGGATAAAATCTTGAAATAACAACCGCTGGGCTTTGAGCCATGAAATTTAGTATGTAGGTAGCTGGACCTCTGGAATAACACATAGGCTACTTTTTATTCCGATATTCCCACGGGATAGGGATAAAATCTCGAAATAACAACCGCTGGGCTTAGAGTCATGAAATTTGGTATGTAGGTAGTTGGACGTCTGGAATAACACATAGGCAATTTTTTGACTCGATATTCCCACGGGATACCTAGGGATAAGATCTTGAAATAACAACCGCTGGGCTTAGAGCCATGAAATTTAGTGTATAGGTAGCTAAACCTCTGAAATAACACATAGGCTACTATTTATCCCGATATTCCCACGGGATAGGGATAAAATCTCGAAATAATAACCGCTGGGCTTAGAGTCATGAAATTTGGTATGTAGGTAGTTGGCCGTCTGGAATAACACATAGGCAACTTTTTGACCCGATATTCCCACGGGATAACTAGGGATAAAATCTCGAAATAACAACCACTGGGCTTAGAGCCATGAAATTTGGTATGTAGGTAGCTGGACCTCTGGAATAACATATAGGCTACTTTTTTATTCCGATATGCCCACGGGATAGGGATAAAAACTCGAAATAAAAACCGCTGGGCTTAGAGGCATGAAATTTGGTATGTAGGTGGCCGGACGTCTGGAATAACACATACGCTACTTTTTATCCCGATATTTCCACGGGATAGTTTTTTAACTAAGGGACCCCATACATCCGTGTATTATTATTATTATTATTTTGTAATTTTTTCTTTAATTGTATACTTACTGTAGTTTTTAAGTATTTTATTTGTAATTATTTTATTTTGAAAAAATTACTTTCTGCCAAGCTTCTTGCGGCGCATTCTTCTTGGCAATATTGGTATTTCCAAAAGCGCTGGTATTTTAAAAAATGACGTGTAAAAGTGCCCATTGCGGCCTATTTACTGAATAAATGATTTGAATTTGAATTTGGATAGGGAAATATTTTGAAATTTTAGCACTGGGTTTAGAGTCTTGAATTTTGTACAGTTATTCACAACACAACCTCAATGAAGACCACGATATAAATTTTGGATATTTCCAGGGGAATTTTGTAAAATCCCGAAATTTCAATTGCAATTACCAAACCGAATAGTTTACGCGTGCGAAGCCGCGGGTAAAAGCTAGTTTTTTTATAATTTTTACCAGTATGAAAGTAACTCTAGCATAACCAATAAGAAAAATAAAAAAACTTTAATTTAACTGTTACCATCTAAAATTACAGTACTGTACGAGTACTCATTTTTAACCCCCAACGCAAAAAGAGGGGTGTTATAAGTTTGAACGCTATGTGTGTCTGTGTGTCTGTGTGTGTGTCTGTCTGAGGCACCGTAGCTCTTAAACGGGTGGACCGATTTGAATGCGTTTTTTTTTTATTGAAAGCAGGTTTTTGTAGCGATGGTCCTTAGATATGTTTTATCAAAATCGGTTTAGCCGTTTTTGAGATATTAAACTTTGAGGTGACAAAGTCGGGGGTTTTCCAACTTTTGCTGGTTAGGTCATCTAAACTAAGCACAATTTTTTACCACAAATGAAAAGGATATTGTAATTGAACTCCCTTATGACGAAAGCATCTAGCGCTGCAACAAGGTAATAAAACGTAAGAGTAAGAATGCTACAACGCGGAACCCTATGTGGCACGAGACCTAATTAGGGGAGGAACGGTAATTAAAAAACACGCACGGCGACTCTTAAACCACACCTATAGTAAGTTTGTAAAATAAATTATTTCATTATATTAACTTTGTATAATAACTATTAACTTAGACGGCCGAACTACGCTCCATGTTTGCAAATTTGGTGAGCGCGTTTTTAGGGTTCCGGAGCCAAAATGGCAAAAATAGAACCCTTATAGTTTCGCCATGTCTGTCTGTCCGTCCGTCCGCGGCTTTGCTCAGGGACTATCAATGCTAGAAAGCTGCAATTTTGCATGTTAACTATGCCGACAATATAGTACAATAAAAAATTCGAAAACTATTTTTATAGGGTACCTCCCATAGACGTAAAGTGGGGGTGTTTTTTTTTTCTCATCCAACCTTATAGTGTAGCGTATCGTTGGATAGGTCTTTTAAAACCATTAGGGGTTTGCTAAGACGATTTTTCGATTCAGTGATGTGTTTGCGGAATATTCAACTTTTAAGTTCAAATTTTCATGAAAATCGTGCGTCCCCTCCCCCCCCTCTAAAATCTAAACCGGCAGCTGGAAAAATTTGAAAAAAAATCAGGATGGTAGTACCTAAGTATATCAAACTATAACGGCTAAGTTTGCTTCAGAATTATAAGTAGTTTAAAAGTAAATAGCAGCCTGAGATATAAAATACATATACCTAAACTTGGAAGATTCTGTATAAAATACGGAATCCTTAGAAAAATATTACTTATTTTTTTCGTAATGGCTACGGAACCCTATTTTGGGCGTGTCCGACACGCTCTTGGCCGGGTTTTTTCAGACATAAAAACTAAGTAGCTTTACTTGGTTTGGATTGGTATTTAACTAAATGTAAACAAAACAATGTGAATTGGTGTCTTAAATATTGAAATTCCCCCACTAAACTATCTAAACATTTACATTTCTGTATTGAAATACACTACTTACCTAGTCTAGTTTGCATTTATAATGATAGATGGGTAAGTAAAGTGTTTAAAATCCTTGAATGTACCAGATCCTTCCGTTAAATAATACCCATCCAAACCACTTGAACACCTACACAACTCGTACCTATACTCGTACCTACTTATAGATAATGTTTTTGTGTCAAAAACCCATTCCGCAAAATTGATTAAAAATCATTCAAACCGTTTTCGAGATCTTAAAATAAGTAGCTATACATATATTAACTTTATTGGTATGATACACGTGGAGCATAAATTAATTTTCATTCATAGCCTTTGTATTTCCATTCTAATGTTTCTTATGTTGCAAACAGAATGTACAGACATTTAGTTGTTGCAATTATCTTTATTCAATCATATTGGAGCAACTCTGCGGCTGTGTGCACTTGTGCAGTGAAAGAAGTGTTTCGTTGGAAATATAGTAGATGTGGTACAGAGGTAGAACGGAAACGATGGTCGTTTCGAAAGAGCTGGTAGTATAAATAAACCGGCCAAATGCGAGTCGGACTCGCGCAAGAAGGGTTCCATACCATTATCTATACAACATTAGACATTAGCTGACATTAGCAAATAAAGGAAAAAAAGACCGAGTTTGTTGTACGGGAGGCCCCCTTAAATAGGTATTTATTTTATTTGTATTTAATTATTTATTTTCAAAGTGATTATACAACTAAAGATTCTGTGAATATTACAAGCATCTACCTGTTGCCGTTATTAATATCGAGCAAAAAACTTCAAACAAATCACGTTTGTTGTATGGGAGCCCCCCTTAAATATTTATTTTATTCTGTTTTTAATATTTCTTGGTCTATAATATATGAAGTCATAATCTGTGAAAATTTCAAGTGCCTAGCTATTACGGCTCAAGTGATAGAGCCCTGTAACAGACGGACGGACAGACACATAGACAGCGGAGTCTCAGTAATAGGGTTCCGTTGGCACTGTTTCCGTACCCAAACGGTGCCAACGGAACCCTATTACTGAGACTAACCCTAAAAAGTTACATGTAAAAGAGCCATTTGTGGCCTACTTCCCAAATAATTGTTATGATTTTGATTTTAAATACAGCCTTTAAGAGTCGCCAGTACGCTCGCGTCCCCATACAAACGTATGTGTGGTTTTGTCGACAGACAGACAACGGGTCAGGTGAAACTAAATAAAAGCTTGTAATAAAAGAAAATTATACAAACGAGATTTACGTTTGATTGATTCGAACGATTTGAAGTTATAATCGGCAGTAATACAAACTTTATGATTAGTAATAGTTTTGGTATAAAATTTTACGAAAAACATTTTCGATCTTCCAATAATCGGTGTTGACATTTTAAACGAACTTTGGCGCATCCTTTTTAACCCTGATCTTTTTACCGCCTTGCCAGGTCTACAGAAGGTTCTATCTTTAGCTTATTATAGGTACTCAGATAGGGGCAGGGCACGTAAGTGCTATATGTTTCGCAAACGGCCCGGACGGACCTAGTTTTAGCTTTCCTAGCTACTATGTTGTGTGCATGCTGTGCGCCATGTGCGCTGGATAACCGGCCTTTGATTAGGTAACATTATGGATTTGTTACATGAGGTTATACCAAGATTTATAGAAATACAGATCAAGATTAATATACAGCGTGTATTTTTGATTCTACTTCAAACTGTAACTAGACGAAGATTTAAGTGCTGTGAACCGATATCAAAACAATTTTTTAATTTAGAATTGGCACAAATCTGCTTAAGTAGCGTAGTAGAAAAAAGGAACCTGAGATATGTGTGCATAGGAGAAATTTGTAAAATTCTAGACTCCTGTCCAGCGGTGGTGTAGGGGTTATAGCACGCAGCATGGATTGCTGAGGACCTGGGTTCGATTCCCAGCGCTGGTCTCTTTTTCTGGTTTTTCTGTGCATCCATGTCTCAGTTTGCTTTTTCGATATAGTACCTGGGTGACCGAGCTTTGCTCGGAGTAAAACTCGATAATTAGCGTTTTCCCAGAGATAAGACCAAGCTAGATCGATTTGTCATCCCCGAAAGCCCCCACATACCAAATTTTTTCCGAGATTCTGATTATATAAGAATTGCTCGTTTAAAGGTATTAGATTAAGTTGTTAGTCTACGTGCTATGTTCGATGAAAAATATAGTGCTTAGGTATATTAATTTTCGGAATTATAAGTAGTCGTGAGTTTTTAGGGTTTCGATCAAATACATACAAATATACTTTCGAGTTTTTTTTATAATTTATTACTGCTCTTTCATTTTACTGAAAATGTTTGCGTATCAATGAACAATTTTATGTTTTTTTTTCCTGTCGGTAAGTCATACAGTGATAAGTAAGTACTACAGTTTTTAAATATTATAAACGGACTCTTTATAAGGATATAATTTAACCCCCTTTCCGCTGCATCGGTATTTTTGTAACACCGTGTACATATAGCACGTCGCCTCGCCTTGTAGAGAGCGTCCAGTTTTTCTATCTGGACCACACGCAAGGCACAAACCACCTTCCTTGTTACTAGCTCACGTGGCTGTTATAGTTTTTATATAATGACGCCTTTACTGTCAGTGAAGTTTCGGGAAGTCTAGTGACTCCATTGCAATTGGAATGACCGAAAATTACATAGTGATATATTTATATCAGCGGTAGGACGTCCACTGTGGGACATAAACAGGGCTCGAAATTTGCCTGCGGATGACGTCAAATCACATATATGATGATTTCAAATAGTCTTTTCATATTCAGATTCAAATTCAACTTCAAATTCAAATATTTTTATTTGCAATTGCAATTTTTATTTCGTTAACAATTACCAAGATCAGCAATATTAAAAAGACTCGGAGACAAACAAACATGCCTGAAGTATAATAACGCTTACTTTTATTTATTATGATTATTAAACGCTGAAATACGATGCAGCACATTTGACAAGATCAAAGTATGTTATGATTGAAAATACAAACTGAAATATAGATGCACAGAAAAAACAGAAAAATAAGACCATCACTGGGAATCGAACCCAGGTCCTCGGTAATCCGTACCGCGTGCTATACCGCTACACCACTGATGGTCAACGGTACCGACACGAATTTCCCCTATGCACCTCATATCTCAGCTTGCTTGTCGGTACCGTTGACCATCAGTGGTGTAGCGGTATAGCACGCGGTACGGATTACCGAGGACCTGGGTTCGATTCCCAGCGGTGGTCTTATTTTTCTGTTTTTTCTGTGCATCTATATTTCAGTTTGTATTTTCAATTTAGGTTTTACGGGATGACCGTAAAAGTAAAAATTTGGAATTGAAATGAAAAATACAAAAAGATTCCAAAAAACCAATCTTATGTTATGATTCTTTTTTTTTAATTTAACCCCTTTAATGCTGACTCAATGTGCAAAAGAACTAAACTACCCAAATTTTTTTTTCATCACCAACGCAGTTGTGAGTCATCTGTTCGTGGCAACTTAACAACCGAGGATCAATAAAGTAATAAACATAAAATACCTACTATTTTAGTCTACGGCTTTGTTTTTTATTTTGATAAGCAACACCATCCGGGAGGTGAAGGTCGAAATGCAAATCACAAGAGTCATCGTACGAAATTATACTTAGGAAAAGTTTCAAGACATTAGTCCTCATCATTATCATCAACAACATTCCAACTAATATACGTCCCACTACTGGGCACACGCCTCCTCTCAGAATGAGAGGGCTTGGGCTGATATTAATGTAAGGAACTACAGGTGCAGGTACAAAAGTGATCACTTATTTATGACGTTGACTGCACCTATAGAGAAACACGAATGTGTATTTCTATGAGTGCATGTATATAGTTTGTTTGTTTGTTTATACTCTTTATTGTACAAAAAGGAAATACAAAAAGTGCTAAGTACAAAGGCGGACTAATCCCTGAAGGGATCTCTGCCAGTCAACCTTTAAGTGGCAGAGAAGAGCAATCAAAAAATTTAGGATCGACAAATAGAGCAAAAGATTTGTATAAATATTTTTTTTTTTTTTTTATTCGACTGGATGGCAAACGAACAAGTGGGTCTCCTGATGGTAAGAGATCACCACCGCCCATAGACAACTGCAACACCTGGGTATTGCAGATGCGTTGCCAACCTAGAGGCCAAAGAAGGAATACCTCAAGTGCCAGTTATTTCACCGGCTGTCTTACTCTCCACGCCGAAACACAACAGTGCAAGCACTGCTACTTCACGGCAGGATTAGCGAGCAAGATGGTGGTAGCAATCCGGGCGGACCTTGCACAAGGTCCTACCACCTGCATGGATGTCTGGATGTCTCCCTTATCGTGGAGCCTGGCCTGAGCCTGTACTTCAATATTTTATTTTGCTTCTCCCCTAAATACCGGCCCTGAACTACAGTTACGTCTGTGTGACACATACATTATAAGTAAAACAAGCCAAGTTTAAGTTATATATCTAAGGATGGAGTCACATAATTTAATAACAGATTTCAAACAAACTATACGCATTGCTGGTCAGATCAGAGTATGCTATCAAATTCTTTCATATGCTAAAGAATGCCACCGTATGCCTTCAGCTACTTAAGGATGCTTCTAAAGGAATGGAATATTATTATCCTCCTTCTTTCACATGCGTCAGCAACTTGTCAGTCGCAAATATCCTATCTCACACGTAAACGACCGTTCTCGTGCGTTAACTTGAATAATAACGTCAAATGGGTTGCTACGTTAATTTAATACGTATTTACCTAATGCAGCAGGGCTACTACGAAACTAGAAACTCGAAGTTCGTATCGCACCGTCCCTCTCGCTCTCGTATTAAATAGTATTTAGTGTCAGAGGGACCGCACGACACGAACTTCGAGTGGACTGGAGCTATTTATTTATATATTTTTATATTTATGTTTATATTTATACATTCATAATCGTATTCGTATTTTCGTACATTTTTTTTTATATTAAAACTAAAACTCAACTCAATACTGCTATTTAGACACTGCTCTTTCTGTTGTGTTTCACTTCTCTCTTGCAAGTTATTTTTTACGTTTATGTTTTGTGATTGTCATATGGATTCACTGAAAATCAGCGTCGTTGCACTATCTGCAGCGACACATGCTGAGTGGACTCCTTTTAGAGACCACAGTCAACACTGTAATAGGCATTAACATACTTACCTACTATTATATTAAGTAATTTCTGTAAAAATGTTGTTGCATTGTGTGTTTCTAATAAATCTTTCATTCATTCATTCATTCAATCGCCGACGCCGCTTCATACAAAATGACGATCCTTACAAAAAATGCAATTCGATGCTGATAAATGTCATCATCATCTCAGCCGTAGGACGTCCACTGTTGGACATAGGCCTCCCCCATAGACCTCAAGTTGCAGTTGCCTGATAAATGTGACTCCACCCAAATATAGACTACGAACTAAATACGTCGCGCACAAACTTCATTGATGCAATCTCATCATGTCATTAAGTCGACGGAATCAAGTTTCCCGTAAAGTTCGCGGTGTGGCAATGTTCCGGCGGTTTCCGGTTACGACACGGCACGGTCCGGCCGCCCTTCTACGGTATTTTTGCGTCGCCCTTCCGGCGTTGCGCTAGCGCATGTTGGTAATTGAGAGGCATTCGGTTTTTGCTAATTTTCCTTTCGATACTGTATGTAAAAGCCAGGCAGGTAAAATATATATATCATTAAAATTGTAATGTGTTAATTTTCGTTACGTGCCAGGTATTTAGATGCATCAGTATAAATAATTCTGAAATTATTTATGAGAAGCCGTGGTGGCAGAGTGGTTTCACCTATGGCCTCTCAAGGAGAGGATCGTGGGTTCAAACCCCGGCTCGCACCTCTGAGTTTTTCGAAATTCATGTGCGGAATTATATTTGAAATTTACCACGAGCTTTACGGTGAAGGAAAACATCGTGAGGAAACCTGCACAAACCTGCGAAGCAATTCAATGGTGTGTGTGAAGTTCCCAATCCGCACTGGGCCCGCGTGGGAACTACTGCCCAAGCCCTCTCATTCTGAGGGGAGGCCTGTGCCCTGCAGTGGGACGTATATAGGCTGGGATGATGATGATGATGATGATTTATGAGACCTTATATATGTACTACCTACCTTGCCAACTTAACCCGTCGTATGCGGGAACTAAAAAAAGTACTGAATTCTAGTCTCGTCTGTTTTAATAGTCGTGTAAAAAAACAAAAAGATAGCCTTAAATTTGGCACGGATCCGCGGCGCGTCTAAGCATAAGACGGGTTATTAAAGTTGAAAACCTTCGATATTGTCTTTTAAAAGATCAATATTTCAAAAATGGTTCAAACTCACTATCACGTAAAAAATCCGCATTGAAATTGGCCCATCCGTTGGAGAGCTACGATGTCACAGACACACAGACATTGGTGTCAAACTTATAACTCCCCTATTTTTGCGTCGGGGTCAAAAAGATCTATTCTGAGGAACTATGTCATCGATTTTAGTTATAAGCAAAAGTACATTCATAAATTTAAGAAGATCATACTATATCATACCCACGGAAAACAAAATGAAAGTCCCCTGAAGACGTTTTTTGTCGATGGCTATCTTGTGAGAAAGGGATACAAGCAGATACAGGAGTGATGCTATGAAGATTCCATTTTTTTTTAAGTGAGGTAAAAAACATAAAACAACATAAATTTTCAAATTATTTATTGACCTTTAGACAGCTGAACAGAAGAATTAATTTGGCACTAACACTCGACGACACCATTAAAGTTAACCACTAATTCAGACCATGCTAGTAACCCCCATCGTACACTTAAGTTACAAGTATCATCTGAAGTAGCTAAGACCTTCGGGCTTTAATGCCACCCGTGACCCAAGCCCAGAAGAGGGGCGCTATAGCCATGAAGACCAATGGGAGCGATGGGTGCAGCGATGCTATGGCTAACCAAAGGCGCGTGAGCGATGGCGTGTCCTCCGTATAACCCGTGTCCTAACCCGTGGTTATAAAGTCCCAGGCCGTGACCGTAGTAGCCAGCTCCCAAGCCGTGGCCGTAGCCTAGGCCTCCGTAGCCGAGACCCCCGTAGCCTAGGCCCCCGTAGCCGAGACCCCCGTAGCCCAGGCCTAGGACGCCACGCTTCTCGTTCTTTTTCTCTTCTGCACCGTAGACGGCAGCTGCGGCCAGCAGGAATACGCACAGCTGGAAAGAAAAGGAGTTTCATTAGTAAACATTATTCTTATTGTATTCATCATCAACATCAGTCTTTAGTATATACTGCTGGACATGGACTCCCTCAGTGAGCACCATTGCGTCCTGTCCTCGGCTCGACGCATCCAGCTTCTACCAGCGGCCTTTCGCAGATCGTCACTCTACCTATTAGCTAATTACCTATTATTTATTGTATTAGGGACACGGTTTACTGTCAGTGTTCCTACGCTGTTTTCCCTCGACCAATGATAATGACCACTCAAGAGTGTAGCGACTTAAAATAACGACTGAATTACACCGGAGTACGTGTGTTTTTAAAATTTTGCGATTTTGAAACATTAAGGCGGAAATAGCTCCCGGTCTGCATACAATCGGACTGAGCGCCCATTTTCTTTATACCTATTATGTTGTTTCACAAAACTTGATTTGTAGAGTTGTCATTGTTCGCAGATCGTGACCAGCGATGTCGCAAGCGCAGGCCCGGGGTTCAATCCGAACCTATCATTTACCGATACCTTTTCAATTGCGAGAAAATGCTTAATACATTATTACATTCTAGAGGTAATTATATGATAGTCTGTTTGGTCTTAGTTGGAGAATCGGCTAAACAACAGTCAGGGTTAGTGTATGTCAGTCTGTCTATAATGTACTGCTATCGTTAGCCACTGTAAATTTTTCAATAATAGATAATTAAGTCATTAGCTAAGTAGAATGCATCTGGACATTTTTGTGGTTTTCTATTTGTCTGGAACGCGTGGAGATATCAAGCTGAAACTCTTGACATACTGACTCTGAACAATAAAGTGATCCTATAAGAGTTCCATTATATCTTTTTAAAATACTGCAATTAGCATGCATATTCTTTTAAAATTATTCAGTATTCAAAATTTGATATTATTTCTATCACTGATCTATATTCAAGTGGATGACAAAATTACGGTAAAATATTGTGAGAATCGACCACAACATACACGTATTTAAAAAATACAAATATAGTGCTATGTATAAGGTGTTCTTATGTTCTACCCTAATTGGGCGTAAAAATATGCTATCGCTAAATTTCATTTGAAACATCTACATTCAGTCAGCCATCTGCATACCTTAACAAAGTCTGTACTAAAAAAGATCGAGCAAAGCGCTATCTTTCTCTATTCAACGAGGAAAAGCTGGAAGTCTCTTGGGACCATTTTAAGATTTAATTCAGCTTTATGGTATTGTCTATTATTGTTATTTTTAGTTAAGGTATAATGCAAGGTGTCTTTGAATTCTAGTTTAGCCGAACGCCCTTATAAAAAAAAATTCAAACTTTTTGATTCAAAGTGAAGTACCCCTTTGACGCCGTACAATCCAAAACATCATCTATTGAATCTTATGTATTGAAACATTTGTTAGCTACCATTAAAAATCCCAGACAACATTTGTAAAAATATCCCATCTGCTGAAATATTCCGCAAGAATTTGGAGATACATTATATACCTATTTATCTTCATAAAACAATGAAAAAGGTTGTAAGTAATTCATTAACAGTGGCACAGCAAAGTACGCCTAAATCAAAAGTTTACTTAAAGTACATGCACATGTTTATGGCGCGCAAGTTTTAGCGTTATCCATTTAAATACAGATCCGTGGTTTATACGTTAAATGAAGACTATAAAATAGGACTTACGATAGCCTTCATGTTAGCGTGGTGTATGCTCGAGCACTGGCCCTAGCTTAGGAGACAGGGCTTTTATACGTGCCTGGACCTAAGCCCCTCTAGTGCCCTAGGTAGCCTAAGTACTACTCGGGGCCGCTGGGCTCGGAATGACGCGGACAAATACAAAAAAAATATTTTCAATAAAAGTTTATCGGGTTCACCCTAGTTTCGTTTTTAGAATACTTTCTGTAGATAAAAACAAAAAGTTTCTAAGTTCGTTTAATGTTTCTTTCTCTTGTGTTGTTCTCTTCGTTAGTTTTTATCTTCTCTCAATACCTATAAAGATTGCCTGGGACAAATCGCTTTGTAACAAAAAGATCGCCCTTTCTTACCTTGGGAATAATTCCAAATAATTTTTTCAGCATTCTTTTATGAGGTGGATTGTAAAATTTATTCACCATTTTCGGTAAGTAATTTTATTTTTTCAGATGGGATTTCAGAAATCTCTTTAAAAAAAAGTATTGATCTTCATATTTAAAACTATAAGGTACAATACAAAGCCGTTTTAAAGACAAACGTGGCAATAATAGTAAAATTAAAAGAGAACTTTAAAAAAAACTTAGTGAACGATTAAATAAGAGAATTTCTGTACGTTTTTTGCTCCGACTGTACCTTGTGAGAGTAATCATGGCCGATCCCGGTTGGCAGCGGATTGTTTCAAACACATACTGATGAATATGAATTGCTTATGCGTACATTTAAGTTATAAATAATAATCAAGTTACAAATTACTCTAGCACTCAAATTTAATTATTGTTCGGATAAGTGAATGATTAGAGAACTTCACTACAATACTTGAGGTCCCGCGGGTTGGACCCCCCGGTTAGGCTATAAAACTAACTACAAAAATCGATTTAAGAACTTCGCATTGTGCCATCCCACTCGCGCTAATAGTATTTAACAAGAGTGTGAGAAGTAGGACACGATACAACTCATGGTTTTTAAATGTAATCATGCAAATGAAGTTAGAAGAACCTATAACCAACCAAAAGTTGGAAAACCCCCGACTTTGACACTTCAAAGTTCAATAGTTCAAAAACGGCTGAACCGATTTTAGTGAAACATGTCTAGTCTAAGAACCATCGCTAGAAAACCTGTTTTCAAATAAAAAAAACGCATTCAAATCGGTCCACCCGTTTAAGACCTACGGTGCCACAGACATACAGACACACACACACACACACACACACAGTCAAACTTATAACACCCCTCTTTTTGCGTTGGGGGTTAAAAACTGTGAGATGATGATCCTACCAGTTCAGGACCACTGCACGCCACTGGTGGTTACCACTAAGTATAGTCAGACCACTAAGTTTACCACAGGCTCTTAACGCACACCATGGAAATATACTCAGCGGCAGAAACTATGGCCCTTAAAATATGTATGCAGTAAATAGGTCATTTTGTATGTACCATCAGCCAAATATGTGGTTTGCCACCTAAAGCTGATAATCGTTTGCTTGGCATAAAACAATAATGCCAATAGACGTGTCTGTCAACTTGAAAGTTCGACTTTAGCGACATATTCATTTGATAGGAACTTGTTTAAAAATTGATAGACCTTTTATTTGGCTGATGGTACGGTGGGCCAAATTTCAGCCGCTGAGTATATTAGCCATATGCCATGCCATATGTAGTGGTTGCAATAAGAGAGAACCCACGATTGTTAGAGTTCCTCAGATGTATGTAATTCGAATGTCCTAGCGCGATCTCCATTAGGACTCATAATAACACGTTATGCCGGATACCTGCGCGGGCGCAGCGCACGTCAAATGGGATCCAAAAGGGGCTTGTTTCATAGAACTATAATGTACTAGCTGTTGCCCGTGACTGGCCAATAATTTATTTATCCTACTATTATTATAAACTAGCCGTTACTGAGGGGCTACTACAAAACTCGCAAATCGAAGTACGTATCGCACCGTCCCTTTCACTCGCGTATTAAATTACATAAGCATCAGCGGGACGGCAACATGCGAAGTTCGAGTTTTGCACTTCGTGGTATAGGGCCTGTCCGCGTGTAATTCGGATATCGCCATCCCGCGGGAAATATGCAATTTTCCGGGATAAAAACTATCCTATGTCGATCCCCGGGACTCGTACTATCTGAATACCGAATTTCGTCGAAGTCGATTCAGCGGTTTAGACTTAATGAAGTAACAAACAAACAAACAGACTTACAAACTTTCGCATTTATAATATTAGTGGGATGCGAAGTTTGTAAGTCTCTTTGTATGTTTGTTACCTGTATTCGGTATACAGATATGAGTCCCGAGGAAAGACATAGGATAGTTTTATTAAGGAAAATTGTATTATTACCGCGGGATAGCGATCAACGAATCCCGCACCCACGGAGTCAGACTTAATGAAGAGACTTACAAACTTTCGCATTTATAATATTAGTGGGGCTTGTAAGTCCTTTGTATGTTTGTTACCTGTATTCGGTATACAGATATGAGTCCCGAGGAAAGACATAGGATAGTTTTATTAAGGAAAATTGTATTATTACCGCGGGATAGCGATCAACGAATCCCGCACAGACGGAGTCGCGGGCAACTGGCTAGTACCTAACTACTAATTAAAGAAAGAAAGAAAGAAGACAAAGACACACGAATTAAATATTAAGTTAAACACGCAAAAGTGAAACGGCGGACTTCGATTAGAAGTATTGCCATTTTCTGGACCCAAGCACTCACTTTGAGATCTTTGCACCCAGCTGTGAGACGTATAATATAGGCTGGGCGAGATCCTTTCGAAGCCGTGGTGGCCTAGTGGTTTGACCTATCGCCTCTCAAGCAGAGGGTCGTGGGTTCAAACCCCGGCTCGCACTCTCTTCCCCCGGCTCGATTCATGTGCGGAATTACATTTGAAATTTACCACGAGCTTTGCGGTGAAGGAAAACATCGTGAGGAAACCTGCACAAACCTGCGAAGCAATTCAATGGTGCCGCACTGGGCCCGCGTGGGAACTACTGCCCAAGCCCTCTTGTTCCGAGAGGAGGCCTGTGCCCAGCAGTGGGACGTATATAGGCTGGGATGATGATGAGATCCTTTCGACTGCCATAATTTTATAAGTCATAATGTAATGTTTGTCATTTTTCATAAATCTTTAGATGGTCAATCCTGTAGAATTCTAATAAGGTTAGATTAGGTTTGTTTTATAACAATTCTGAAAAATAAGTGGTTTCAGAGAAAAAAAGAGTTATTTCAAACATTAAATTATGACTAACAATTTTCGACCTTTCGAGGCTGGGATGATGTTTCGTGAAACAGGCCCTGCACCCAAATAATACCTATGTACGTGCGTGGAAAACAGTCGCCTCTGTTTCGTAGTTTTGCAATGCTGGCTCGAATTAAACGCGCTTATGATTGAGATTGCACTGACTTGGCCATTCCAAATGCTTAAGAACCTACCTATAGTGTGCACTGAGAATTGGAGCACTATGAACTATTCTGAACATGAAACTACCGTGAGACGCACTCATTAAATATATTGACCCGGATAACTCACGTCTTACGAGTAAATTGAGTTTAGCCCGACACGTTTCGGGCTAATCCGTCCCTTCCTCTTCGGAGCAACGCGACTCGGCGGCTGCTGCAACACGCACGTGAGGAAGGGCTAAGGATTAGCCCAAAACATGGCGGGCTAAACTCGATTTAAGACGTGAGTTATCCGGATCAATATATTTAATACACAATATACTTATACACATAACTACAACTAATAGCTTACAAGTTGCTTTTTTTTAAATTTTTTTGTCGTAAAGAGAAGGCTGTTAAAAGTTTGAATACAATGTCTGTCTGTCTGTCTTTGGCATTGTAGCTCTAAAACAGATAGAGCTTCGATGCGATTTTTTTTTACTTGAAAGCGAGTTTACTTGCGGTGGTTCTTAGTTGTTTTTGAGATTTTGAACTTTGAAATAACAACGTCGGGGGGTTTTCAAACTATCCTAAGTTAACTTAAGTTGTACGAGTATTTTATTACAACCTTTGATTTAACTCGAAGTTCGAATTTTCATCACTTCCATTGATCGATCGATTGATATGTAAGTACCTTAGTAATATGTATAAGTCGATCAGCAAGAAGGCTTCTATGAAAATGGAACATTTTTGCAAACAACTGATTGATTCAGACTAGGTACTTTATAACGTTTTAAACTTTCTTGATTTTCACTCATAATCATATTAAAAATACAAACTGAAATATAGATGCACAGAAAAACCAGAAAAATAAGACCATCACTGGGAATCGAACCCAGGCCCTCGGTAATCCGTACCGCGTGCTATACCGCTACACCACTGATGGTCAACGGTGCCGACACGAATTTCCCCTATGCACCTCATATCTCAGCTTGTTTGTTTCTTATTTAGCCACTTAAGCAGTGACGCTAGCGACATCTATGCCGTAGCCCTCATCGAAAAACTTTTTCGGCACTCCATTGGAACTAACCGCTCACCCGGACAAGAGATATCGTTACTAAGCAATCAAATTAAGATTGGTTTTTGGAATCTTTTTGTAGTATCGTTTTGTAGCGGTATAGCACGCGGTACGGATTACCGAGGACCTGGGTTCGATTCCCAGTGATGGTCTTATTTTTCTGGTTTTTCTGTGCATCTATATTTCAGTTTGTATTTTCAATTTAGGTTTTACGGGATGACCGTAAAAGTAAAAATTTGGAATTGAAATAAAAAATACAAAAAGATTCCAAAAAACCAATCTTAATAATCATATTACTCGTATGTGTTAGCGTGATAAGTCTCGTTGGTGGTATTTTGATTATAGGTACTTTGCAGAAAACCTTAATTAACTACGATTTTCTTACCGCCTGCTCCTTCTTTATTCCAGCAGGGCTACTACGAAACTCGAAACTCGAAGTTCGTATCGTACCGTCCCTCTCGCTCTCGTATTAAATAGTATAAGTTTCAGAGGGACCGCACGACACGAACTTCGAGTTTCGAGTTTCGTAGTAGCCCTGCAGTAACGTAGCAACGGACTAGTAACTAGTACCTAGTAGCTCGCCTACCTACTGGGCCCGTTTCTCAAAGCATATTAGTCTAATAACATTAGTGTTTAGTCTCATAAATTGTATGACAAAAGAGACAAAACCACAGAACAGAAGTAATAATAAGATAAGATCTTTATTATTACTTCTGTGGACAAAACACTAATATTACTAGACTATCATGCTTCGAGAAATGGGCCCTGGATGAGTCCCATACTTAACTCATGTGCCATGTGTTTATTAACCAAGACCGTTGCACAGATTGCACTGCAACTGCAACCACGTGTGCCCTATTTCGTGTTCACCGGTTAGTGGACTTGTCCACCGACACGTGTGATGTATGGATAGCAAGCTTCCTAAACGCGATCTAATTATTTTCTTACTCTGTGGCGAAGTGACAGGTGACAGCTAAATTAATGTTATTTAATGGCAGATTTGTGATAGTTGTTGTTTAGCAATTATTAAGTACAAGCTTTTATTTAACTTACAGTGTTTTTGTCTATGTGTATTCCTGTTATTTTTATTTTTCATCTACTTATATATATTTACAATTTGCTTTGTTTTACTGGCTTTAACAGCTAATTAAAAGATTAATATAATATTTGTCATGAAAAATTACTTTCTGCCAAGTTTTGATTATGTATTTATTGAAAAAGTTAGAAAGTAAGGGTAGGTACAAATAAAACGAATAACACAGCTTTATTTATTTCTTAAATCTTGGATTAGAATAAAACACTGCCATACAATGTGAATTTCATTTTAATTAAAAAATAAATAATACCTAAAAACTACGTTAATCATACGTGTAAATAACATTAGTTAGGCAATATAGGTACGTTGTGAAATATCTCCCCCGAAACTCGTTTATCACATCACTCCAGCGAACTATAACATAATGTAAATAAATGCTAAGCGGTTGCGCGATAGGCTACCGGAAATGGTCGAGAGGACGATCGAGGGGTAGCTGCAGCCCGAGTGGGATGTGGTTGTGGAACCTCTGGGGCTCCTCTCCCTCCTCGCTCCGACCTTCCAACACATGCTGCTGGGCCGCACCATACTCCTGTTGCGGTTGACCGTACTCTTGGCCTGGCTGCTGATTAAAATCTTGCTGTTGATGATGAGCAAACTCCTGCTGAGCATACTCTTGTTGAGCCTGCTCGTGCGCTTGCTGGGAAAAATCATGAGCGTGCGCGAAATCCTGGTTCTGCTGATGATAGTCCACATTAGGTTGCCCGTACTCCTGCCCCAGCTGATGTTGATGATGATTCAAGTTCTGTTCGTATTGCGCTTGCTCTATCTGCTGTTGAATGTGATGCTGCAGCTGGTGCTGATATTCGTGGTACTGTTCCTCACCCGTGTGGTGCTCGTATACTTGATGTCCTTGCTCCTGAGTGAAATGATCATGAGGAGCGTAATGTGTCTCCTGCGTTGGAACAAGGTCGTGTTGATTGAAGTGGTGTTCTTGAGGAGAAAGGTCGTGACCGTGTGGCACTGGAGCCCAACCGTTGTGGTCAACATGGACCGCTGGCTGCGCTGGCTGCAAGTGCAATGTGTGCTGAGGAATGGCCGCTTGTGTTGGATGCAAGAAAGTCTGTTCTACCGCTACCGCTGGTGTCGGCTGTTCTACCACGCCGTGGGTGTGGTCCGGCAACACGTGAAGATGTGGCTGAGGTCGTTCCAGGAAGACAGGTCCAGGAGCCGGCGCCACAGATGGAGCTAGCGGCACCACTGACTGGTGATAATTCAGCAATGGATATCTAGGATAAGTGGCGAAGTAGGAAGTCTGCACGGCGTTACCAGGTCTTATCGCATAGGAAAATTGTGGAGCGTAAGGATACAAGGGAGCAGTGACCGGCGCCGGTTGAATCGGAATGGGTGCTGGTAGGACTGGCTTTAAGTGCACGTGGCTTTGAGGTAATATGAACTGAGGAGACGCGGGGAGGATAGGTGTGACCGGCGGAGGTGCAGGAACGGGTTGTGCTACAGAAACCGAGGGTTGAGGAATAAGAGTAGGGATGGATGGAACTGCTGGCACTGCAGGGACCGCATGAGCTGGTAGAATAGGCAGTACAGGTCTCGGAGCAACATGGTGATGGTGATGGTGGAAATGTTGGTCCGGCTTCAGCGCAAACTTATGATGTGGGAACTTGAGACCGTAGTGTGGATGAGGCACCGGAACTTTATGACCTACCCCGACAGGATACCGATGGATCAGCGGATGCTGGAGGGGCACTTTCACTGCAGTCACAGATGCAGTAGGAGGATAGGACACCACTATAGGCTTCACTATAGAATGAGTGACGTGAGGGATGTCGTGCCCATACTTGTAAGGCGGTGCAGGAGAGAAGACCCCCCGTTTGTGATGCTTGAGCTTTCCAGCGAGTCTTCCGACCAGCTTGGACTTCGCGTGCAGGTCTCCCGTCGCCAGGCACACGCATGCGCAAAACACCGCGATCTGAAATACACCACGAAATTTCATTGTCACTGCCACTTCACTGAACACACTGCATTCCTTAGATACTCACTACTGTAAACCTCATAACGTGGCCGGTCGGCGCGAGTTCTGTCCTTCAACGAAGTGTAGCGGTTCCTTTCTACCCATACTTATAACTTAAATGCAACCTAATTAGTATGTAGCTGATGTTCCGTTTTCACTCAGGGCAGCCGGACGCAGCTTGATCGTCCTTGCGCGATCGTTGGACCATTCCTACCATCTAAATTCTTCTTCCGAATATACAGCCACTCGAAACTCAGCCTTCAGCATATGGAATACCGTTGGGATTCGTAGTGGTAGTGGGTCGTCTAAAACGTGCTCGGAGCTTGCTGCCGTCATTCTTGTAACACGCATGCGTGCGCGCATACTAATCGATCAAGAAACGTAATCCAGAGAAAATTGTAGCATGACAGAGACGGACTTAATAAAATTGTTTTTACCGTTGTACGAGTACGTATGTATGAGTCAGTATTTCCGGATGGTAGGGCCATGAGCAAGGTCCACCCGGATCGCTACCATCTTCTTACATGCTAATCCTGACGCCAAGCAGCCAGCAGTGCTTGCATTGTTGTGTTACGGCGTGGAGAGTAAGATAGCCGGTGTAATTACTGGCATAGATGTGAGATGTTGATTCTCTCTTCTAAGTTAGTAATACATTATGCAACTCTCTCTAGTATGGAGATCCTGTGGTAGTGGGCTAGTGGCGTTCACTTAACATCAAGTGACGTAATTGCTGTAGTTGCAAACCTATTTCGTAAAAGTAAATCTATGAATTTTTTGGTAGTTCACTATCAAACCACTGTGTGGTTTTGATGTACCTAACTAAGAGGAGAAAATCCCACATTTGTGGTATTGGGGTGACCTCTATTCTATCACATAGTCGGTACTCTCAGGTTCTGTTGCAACTTGTAATAAACTAGCTGATAGCTAGTTGATAGCAGATATATTAGATATATTGTGTAGCAGATATATTGTAGCTGATAGCAGACTTCGTCTGTTTCCGCACGGAAATTTCACACTTTCTATGTGTAATCAGGAATAGTTTTGTTTTACACTTTATATTGACATTGACAGTTAACAGTAAATGATCATAATTAAGTCAGATTATGTGACATAAAATTAGGAATAGTTAATCATCAATTAAATATATTTTTGTAATCGGTTCGGTAGTTCTAAACATTACCTCTACCTTTTTTTTAAACTCTATATCCAAACAAAAGAACTGTGCAACACATAAAGTACCAACGCATAAAGATTAATTAGAATTCTTTTAGAATTAGAAAAGCCCAGAGTACGGCCCTGTGGCAAGACATCGCAGGCAGCTCACGTCCGTTGTTACCAAATAATACGGCGATCACTTTCGTCGCTCTCACTGTCGCCCGCCCAAACAGCTGTGGTAATGTAATACTCCATTTGCTGTGCCTTCTACGGAATCTACTGTTATGCGAGATGAGGACCACTTTGAACCATTTTTAGGGTTGTTATCCTATTTTATAACAGTGGACAAATAAATTAGGACATTTTTCAAAACTTTTTTTTATTGTATTATTTCTGGTCTAAAACTACTGGTTTCAGAACGCAGCCGCTGTAATGTCACTTTGATTGACATTGATTGACATATTTCGCGCAAAAATTGCGTGTTGTGGTGTTGTTTCGCTCTTCGATTTCGATTGTTTAGTTTGACGAAGAAATGAATGAACACAGTGACGACAATGTTTGTAGGATATGTTTTCAAAAACAGGACACAATATTTTCTTTATTTCGAAAGCAGAAGGGTTCGTCCCCTTACGACAAACTCGTAAATTATACGAAGCTTAAAATCCATGTTGACGACGGAGGGCCGTGTTCCATTTGTTTACAATGCCTCACAGATCTCGACACCACGATCAACTTTTTAAACCAATGCGAAAAATCGAATGAGATCCTGGCAGCTAGATGCAGCCGCATTTCAGATAAAAAAGAAAATTTGAATTTGGAATGCGATGTAATAAGTGCCGTACCCAGTTTTACTCAAGAAGATAGCAGTGATTTCGGTGCAGTGCCACTTAAGAATCATTTGGACTGTTTTGATGGACAACGTAATGAAATATTAGTGACTGAATCACAACAATGCCCTGAATGTGGGTCCAAACGACGCTGCAAGCACTGGGTACCTCCGGGTACCTTTACCTGCCAGTATTGCCAGAAAGTTTTCAACAGAAAATTCAATTTTACCCTGCACCTGTAAGAAATCCCTAACTTCTTTATTTCTACAGTAATATGTAGACTTATTTTTTTTTAATGTTGAAGCAGTGGACATCTTTCGGCTGAAGATGATGATGACAAATTTTTGGGTGACACTCTTTCCCGGCCCGGATAACACCGACATGGAAATACCGGCCCTGTTTTTTGTGTACACGCCCATAGAAACTGACAGGAGCTTCTATGGGCGTGTACACGAAAAACAGGGTCGATATTTCCATCCCGGTATTATCCGGGCCGGGAAAGAGTGTCACCCAAATTTTTAACAAAAATATACCAGGCCACGGTGCAATAAAAACATGCCATAATAAATCCCACTAATTATTATAAATGCGAAAGTTTGTAAGTCTGTTTATTTAACCGTGAACTGATTTAGATGAAATTCGGTGGATAGCTTGAATACTGGGAAAGGACATAGGATAGTTTTTATTCCAGAAAATTTCGCAGTTCCTGCGGGATAGCGATAAACGAATTCTATACAAAGTCATAGGCAAAAGGCTGTTTTTTTTTTTTTTTTATTTGATTGGATGGCAAACGAGCAAGTGGGTCTCCTGATGGTAAGAGACTCCTGGTGGGTTGCTTACTCAATAAATAGAATAAAGAAGTAGAAAATTTGCAAATTTGAAAACCTCCTTTTTGAAGTTGGTTAAAAATCAATGACTTTTGGATTATTTCAATAATCATGATGTTTCCATCCCGTAATTCCAGGGTAGGCAGTTAGTAGCTTGCGCTGGAGCACTCAACTGCCATTGCCTACTCAATGCACGCCATAGTGATCAAGCATAATAGTGCAGGCATAAGCTGGATGGTATGTTGCAGCGCGCGTCACTTGGGCGCGCGTTCGTTCTCGTGCGCGTGCGGCGCGGCTGTGCTGACGCGCGCGGCGGCGGCGCGGCACTGCGCCCCCCGCCCCCGCCCCCGCGCCCCCCGCGCGCGCCGCGCCTGCCCCGCGCCCGGCTGTCACAAGACGTTCACCACCAACACTAACCTCAACACGCACTACAGGACACACAGCGGTGATTAATTTTTACTTAGGTAACCATTTTCTATGTGTGGGCAGGGGCATGTAACTGAATATCGAAAATTGAAATATCTGTAGTTAAAATATCGATGGCCAAAATAACAAACCTAACCCAACCTACTTTTGATGTTTTGACTGTCGACTTTTGAACATTAGATATTAGATATTATGCCTCTCCTTCGGATTTCCAACTTCCCCTGTCGGTGATTAGTTTTTAAATCTTATATATATATATAAAAGAAGAAACTGACTGACTGACTGACTTATAGATCAACGCACAGCCCAAACCGCTGGGTCTAGAAACTTGAATTTTGGAATATATGTTCCTTAGTAGGTGTAGACGGGCACTAAGAAAGGATTTTTCGAAATTCCCACAGGATAGGGAATAAATGGGATTTATATTTTCACTTCGAAATGACCCTATTTCAGTAACTATAATTATTAGAAACTTCAAATTTGGCATGCACGTAGGTAATACTCACAGCTAAAAATTTTTTTCAGGATTTTACAAAATTCCACGGGATAGTGAATTAAATGGGATTATATTTTTCACTTTTAATTATGACCCTATTTCCATAACTATAATTATTAGATACTTTAAATTTGGCGAGCAAGTAGGTAATACTAACAGCTAAAAACTATTTTTCAGGATTTATCAAAATTCCTACGGGATAGGGAAATAAAATGGGATTTATATTTTCGCTTCAAAGTGGCCCTAACTCCGTAATTATAAATATTAGAAACTTCAAATTTGGCATGCAGGTAGGTAAAAACTGTTTCAAAGATTTTCCGAATATCCCACGGGATAAACGAATAAAAGAGGATTTTATATACTTACCAACTGAATCAGAAAACGCATACGCTAAACCAATAAAACTGGGGACTGGAGATTTGGCAACCTGATGTAAATCTGGTAACAATTATTTAGCAGTGACATCCTGCTCATCCTGGCGAGGATCGTCTCCGTAGAAGGGAAGTCCTCAAAAGTTGATGGCAGACTTTACATGATTGTTGAATTTCAATGACAATGCGTTTATATGATATACACCGCCTGATGCTGCAGCCAGGGTCGTCTGCTGATGACGAACTCCTCAAGGGCTCATAGCATAGATACGAAATTTTACATGTACGTTCAACGAGCTGACACAATTACTTTGCCCACCCGCGATCTTTATATTGGCTACTTTTGTGCCCATGCAATGTGTGTTCATGCAGTTCCTCCACCTCCACACTGTAAGAACACACAAATCACACAAATCCATCTATCACCACCACCACTTTAAACTGACGCGTTTCGAACTCAACCAGAGCTCATCTTCAGAGCAACACAACCGTTCAGCATGCTACGGTGTGAAATTTGGCATAGATGAACCTAAAGTAATGCAGAGGTGCACTAGGGCAAAGATTAGAGAAATAGAAAGAATAGGAAAATATCTCAACTTTGTTTGTTTCTTTGTTTGTTGGGGGTCATCTCTGAAACTATTAAGATGATTTAAATAATTATTTTATCAATAGAAAGATACATCCCAGATTGACAATAGACTACTTTAAAAAAAATTACAAACTTTCCGCACAATAAAAATAAGTTTCAATTTTTAAGCAGATTTTCAAAATTATTCAATAATAGAAAGCTACAATGTGTTCTCTAATCGACAATTAAGAATATAAAAATAGATCTTAACAGTAATTCATGTCCCGCGGGAACTTTACATTTCTCGGGATATTAATCCTATATCGTGTATGAAGTCGGGGCAAAAGAAACGCCTTAGTATGTACTTCGTTTTCTAATATTCCAACCTGAATCAGCGAAGCAGGGTTTCAAAGTTGGTAAGAATCATAATTAATTACGTATGTAGGTCGATTTTTGTATTACAAAATTTGCACCATCTGTCTAAAAAAAAACTGTCTGTATTTGTATTTCCATATAATCCTTCGAAAAATTAATCAAAACACGAAAAAAGGATCGCAGAAAGTAAATGTATGTTACTCCAAATTTAACGCGAGCGAAGCCGCGGGCAAAAGCTAGTATAATATAATCAAACACCACTGCCGGTCCATGGACCCGTCCGTGCTTGGCTGGGTGTCACAGGTGCGTTGCCGGCCCTTGAGAGACTGATAAGCTCGTTTTAAGTTTCCTGGAGCATATTAGACATCATTATTATCTATAATAATACGTAGGCTAGATAGATTTCTAAAAATGTAGTTAAGTATCCATCTAGTCCATCTGTTAGATTATAAGATAACCTAACCTAACCAATTTAGTAAAGTTGAATAACCCTCGAAATTATTACTTTGAAGTTCAATATCTCAGTAACGGCTGAACCAATTTTAATGTTTCATTTCTAAGAACCACTGCAAGAAAACTCGCTTTCACTCAGGCCAAGTGAAAATCAATCTTATACCAATGTAATAAGGACGTAACTAACTATAGTTTTTTATTGACTGTTCCCAGGCGAGCGTCCGCACGACTGTACTGAGTGCGGCAAAAGCTTCACCTGTAGGAATACTCTCAACGACCACATGAGAATACACACAGGTTTGTAATCCTAGTTAAAACTGCATGGTCAATCAATACTTTTGAAGAGATGAATGACGTCAAAAGTTGTATAAAGATAATGTTTTTCGAACCAATGTTTGCCAACGTCCATACCACGTTGAATACACCGGTTCTCGTCCGATCACCGAAGTTAAGCAACGTCGGGCGCGGTCAGTACTTGGATGGGTGACCGCCTGGGAACACCGCGTGCCGTTGGCTTTTTGCATTTTTATTTTTATTTTATAAATAAAACAATTTGCAGTAAGATTTTACGATTAATAATTAAAAAAGTTATTGATTAAAAAAAAATGATTTCGTAACTTCTGCATTTTACTCATAGCGAAACTTAACAGTTTAACATTCAATTCCCAATTTTTTTTTTATACTAAACAATCGAAAAATTTGATACTTATTATTTTTTTACCGAAAAAAGTCACCCCCAAAAGTTTAGTCTGTCTTGTGACTTTTTTAGAACAATATGTCAAAAATATTGAAGGTGTAAATGGCGCCATTTTGAGTTTTTTTTGGTTTGTATTCATAGTCCAATCCACGGTTTACCCGCGGTATTTTTGCTTATTCTGTAATAAAAATGAACCACGCTATATAAATATAACCTAGGCCTAGGCAAACCCCATCAAATAACAGCCGAAATCAATGGAATTTTCATAACTCCTACGTTTTCCTCATAGCAAACACCTACGCTTAACACTGCCCAACTCCTTCAGGCGTCAAGCCGTACATCTGTCCGGTGTGCGGCAAACGGTTCGCGACCAACAAACTGTCGTCGCACATGTTGTCGCACACGACGGCCCGGCCGCACGCATGCGCCGCCCCGGGCTGCGCGAGAGCCTTCAAGTCGCGGCGCGCGCTGACGCTGCACGCAGCAACACATTCGCCGAATCGGAGGGCCCATGCGTGCGGGGTGTGCGGTATAAGGTACAACCATAAGCAATCGCTGAATAAACATGTGAAGAAACAACATGCGGAGGTAAGTCTTAGAATAGTTATTTATGTGGCTGGTGCATAATGAGAGGCATTAAAGTACGAGTGTGGTTATCACACGAGTGTTTTAATGCCTAATTATGTATAGCCGCATACATAACTTTATGTTCAGATATGGCCTGTATTTTGACTTTGACTTTGACTTTGACTTTGACTTTGACTTTGACTTTGAATAATAATTATTATCTACATGCATGTCATAAGTTTTCTACAATATGTATGTACAGATATGCATTGTTAAAAAAAGTATTACCGTACCGATACTTTAATGTGAACATTAAGATGCACCCGCAGATACCAGGTTTCTTAATAAAGGCCATTTGATAGTCGTTTCTGAACATATAATAGGGAAGTTATGATATGCATGTAGATAAACTTAATTTTATGACATCAATGTACAATCGAACACTGATTTAATATATTCAATTCGGGACGTATCATTGTTACCTACATAAAAAAACTGATTGCTTAATATTTGTTTCGTATGGGCCCCAATTAGGATTGATTCATGTAAGTACAGTCGAATGCAAAAATATATACAAGGTGGGAAGAATCAATGGGCCCTGGAGGGCACTACCTTAAACCCTTTAAGTTGGTAATTGTACTGAAAGGAAACATTTCTTTATTTTTAAAATGAAACAAAACTGCATTCAAAGATCTTCTAAACTTCCCTTGTGTCATAATTATCATAATTTGATTGCTTAGTAGCGACATCTCTTGTCTGGGTGAGCGGTTGGTTCCGAAAGAATGTGACGTCTCTCGATGAGAGCGGAACATAGATGTCGCTAGTGCTGCTGCATAAGTAGCGTAGTAGAAATAAGCAACCTGAGATATGTATGCATAGGAAAAATTCGTGTCTAGATTCCTGTCCAGCGGTGGTGTAGGGGTTATAGCACGCAGCACGGATTGCTGAGGACCTGGGTTCGATTCCCAGCGCTGGTCTCTTTTTCTGGTTTTTCTGTGCATCCATGTCTCAGTTTGTATTTTCGATATGGTTTCACGGGATACCCGTAAAAGTAACAAATTCGGAGTTGAAATAAAAAATACAAAAAGACTCCAAAAAACCAATCATAATTCCCTTGTGTCGCCCGGGAAGATCTTTGAATGCAGTTTTGTTTCATTAGCTAACTAAAGGATTGTAGTTGCTCTCCAGGACCAATTGATGTTTTCCACCCTGTATACAGTCATAGCGTCAAAACATGTATACGTCGACCTTATGTTTAGTAGCATAAAGGTGTATAGATATTTGTAACGTCTTGGTAACATATAATATGTTTATGCTTTTGACCGTACCTTACCTACCTGATTCAGGGTGGAACCTTTTATCAATAAATTTCGCTACCTATAATTCCCTTGACATAATCTAACCAACAAAAAGTTGGAAAACGGCTGAACCGATTTTAATACATTTGTCTAAGAACCATCGCTAGAAAACCTGCTATCAAATAAAAAAACCGCATTCAAATCGGTTCACCCATTTAAGAGCTACGGTGCCACAGACAGACAGATAGACACACACACAGACACACATAGCGGTGAAACTTATAACACCCCTCTTTTTGCTTCGGGGGTTAAAAGTATGGGATGTCTACATGAGTGGTACAAAGGTACATGAATCAGTTTGTTCGACTGTATAGTCGCCATCAAATATTTCTGAGCGACCAAGGTGGTCAAAAATATCTGCACATGCACTCTATTATTAAGGTATTAGAGATCACCTTGGCCGCTCAGAAATATTTGATGGCGACTGTACCTGTAGGTACGTCTTGTATAATATTATATAATTATGTTTATCCGTTGCCTATTTATCCATAGTACAAGCTTTGCTTAGTTTGGTCAATTGGGGTCAAGTGTCCCATGATATTTATTTATTTGTTTCAGAAATTGAACGATGCAGATAACACCGCAATAGACAGCCAAACAGCTCAGTGAACTGCCTCTATTATTACAAAGTGTTTCAAATATATTTCGGAATATTTCAGTAGGTTTGGTTAGTTCGATGAAACACTCCTGTAAATATTTACATAACAAATGTTTCCATACATTACGTCCACCGAGTTAAGTCTTTGACCTCGAATCCAAAATTTCGATGAATAAATCACCATCTCCTTCATCTTACATAACCAGCTCTTTAAGGGGCCAAATATTTCGTACCTATTTCAAAGAAATTTCGGAATGTGATTGGTCACTTTTACCGTCAATTTAGGTTCCAATAAATTAGGTACTGTGGGGACTGTAACTTGGTAAGAGCTTAGGTAAATCGTCGGAATTTCTTATCGGAGTTTAAATCTTACATTATGTTTCTTTGTCCACAATTAGTAGCATATTATTTATTTTGTGAATTGTACAAATTTCGACAAAGAGGTCGCCCGAAGAATCCAACTCGGCGTTCGGGAAACTTCGTGATGTCTTCTCGTCCAATATTCCGCAGTGCCTGAAGACTAGAGTCTTCGACCAGTGTGTGTTGCCAGTGATGACTTATGGCGCTGAGACGTGGTCCTTGACTGTTGGCCTCTTAAGAGGCTCAAAGTCACGCAACGAGCTATGGAGAGAGCTATGCTTGGAGTTTCTTTGCGCGATAGAATCCGGAATACGGAAATTCGTCGAAGAACTAAAGTCACTGACATTTACGGGTCTGTCTGTGGCCAATTAAAAAAGAAAACAGCTTCTTGCGACTTCTGAAAAGTAGTAGTTTTTTTTTAAATACAATGTTTTGTCATGACACGGCAGTTCAGCCAAGCTAGCCCAACCCAACCCAAGTAGGTATCTACTGAAAGATTCTAAATTAATTTTGAAACGCCTTGCATAACTTATTAGCAAAATTGTATGCGAATAAACCAAAGATTAAGAAATTGTACCATTATTTATGCATGACTGAGTGCGAGTGCAAAATATGAAACGGTATTAGCTTACGTGACCGGTCATGGGCGCAAGGTAGCGGCCAAGGTCGGGCGGGGAAACTAGTCGTGGTTATTGAGTTTAGGGGATAAATTAGTGTGAGTTGTCAATCTATACATATAAAATCAGCATAGGTAGTTCAGTTACATGGGTGCACACTCACCGGGGTTCAGCTGAGAACCAGCGCTGCAGCTCTGGTTACAGGGCGACGGCACATGCTGAGCTGAGTCCTTTTGGCATCACACTACAGCACAATGTCTCTTATTTTCCTCTCTTCTCCTATTTATGTTTTTACTGTGTTTTTCTTGTCAATAAATGTTGTGAGTTTGAGTTTGTTGTGAGTTTGAAAATTGAAAGTCCTGACTGACTGACTTATACATATATCAACGCACAGCCCAAACTGCTGAAGCTAAAGGCTTGAAATTTGGCACACATATACCTTGAGTGCCATAGAGGCACACTAAGAAGGGATTTCAATGCGAAATCCCGGAATTTCAATTGTAACTACCAGATCGAATAGTTAACGCGAAGCCGCGCGGGTAAAACTGTACATCATCATCATCATCCCAGCCTATATACGTCCCACTGCTGGGCACAGGCCTCCTCTCAGATCAAGAGGGCTTGGGCCATAGTTCCCACGCGGGCCCAGTGCGGATTGGGAACTTCGCACGCACCATTGAATCGCTTCGCAGGTTTGTGCAGGTTTCCTCACGATGTTTTCCTTCACCGCAAAGCTCGTGGTAAATTTCAAATGTAATTCCGCACATGAATTTCGAAAAACTCAGAGGTGCGAGCCGGGGTTCGAACCCACGACCCTCTGCTTGAGAGGCGATAGGTCAAACCATTAGGCCACCACGGCTGTGCAAAACTGTACCTAGTGTGAAATAAAATAAAAGTTCAGGGCGGTCAGGTAGGCTTATGGAGCGCCCTCTAGCGCCATCTAGTTATCATTTAAGGAAACTGCTACATCCTGCATTGCGCTATCGAAGTTTCTCAAATCGGATGCAAGTATAAAATTTCCGACTCGCTTATTTGGACTTTGGTTCCAGGCGTAACATCAGCCTGAGAAGATTTCTGTATAGTGGCTTAATTTGTACAGAAGTACACTTTCTATGAGTGATTTGTTTGTGAAATATTCAACTTTAAAGTGCAAATTTTCATGAAAATCGAGCGTCCCCCCCTCTAAAATCTAAAGCGGTGGGTGGAAAAATTTGAAAAATTCAGGATGGTAGTAAGTATATCAAACCTTCAAGGAAAACTATAACGGCTAAGTTTGCTTGAGAATTATTAGTAGCTTAATAGTAAATAGCAGCCTAAGTATAAAATATACCTAAACTTGGAAGATTCCGTATGAAATACGAAATCCTTCAAAAAATATTACTTAATTTTTTCGTATTGGCTACGGAACCCTATTTTGGGCGTGTTCGACACACGCTCTTGACCGGTTTTTAATAGTAACAATATGGGTATTTAAAAAAGCTAATAATTAGCCCATTCCATTCCATACGTATGTAAACCTATGTACATAAATATATGTAGGTATGTATGTATGTAAAGTAAACTCTTTATTGTACAAAAGCAAAGAACAAATAAAATTGACAAACTTTGAGATATAGGTAGAATGTTGAGATAGTTTGAAACGTGTGCATATAGCAACCGTGACGAAGCACTAAGGGGTCCTGCTATTTCTGAACTCGACTTGAGATAGGTACTTGTATTTCTCGCTCCCCACAAAATGTAGTTCAGAGGTTATTCTCGTATCTACCACACTCTCAGAAGCCATTTTCAGACTGAAGGGATGAACGGATTGTGCAACTGCAGCGCCGCGCTTTTTGTCGCCACTAACCTTGCAATTGCAACTGGGTCAATGCACTTTCCGAGAAACAGTTCGCTTTTTATTTTCTATTTCATCCATGGACCTTCACCCACAAACCCGCCAGACGTTGAGATCGTTCCGCGCCCAGCTAATCGGATTTCACGCGAATCAATGAAATACTTCCAATAGATTTTCGAAATCGTTTATTAAGAAACTTAAATTACAATTCGCTTACGGGCTAAGTATAAAAATAATAACCAACAATGCGTGTATTAACATACTAGAAATCACATTTGGATCGTGTGGGTACCGACGCGTGTCGCGGGCAGCTTTGGCGGCCGAGAAATAAATTAACGAGGATTATGGCAGATGCTCGGCGAGCGTGGCGCTCCGGGGCGCTTAGGCGGCTTTAGCTTTCCTTTTGGCAGCGCTTCGTTGCGGCCGGGGGTCCTCCTGCCTCACGTCGGTGGCGCGCAGGAACTTGCTCTCGTAGCCGGTCTCGCGCACGCGCGCGTTAGGGCTCAGCTTGTCGGTGCGTTCCCGGGAGTCGGAGCGCTCGTCCTCGCTCGCTCGCTCGTCTTCGCCCGCGCGCTCCTTGTCGGCGTCGTCTCTGAGCCGCTCACTCTCGCCGGCCCGGCCCGAGTTGTCCGCCCGTCCGGTGTCATCCAGCCGCTCGTCTTCCCCCTCCCTCTCGGGATCTTCCCGCAAGCGCTCGTGATCGTCCAGGAAGTCGTCTTTGGGTTCCGCTCGCTCGAGCCGCGCGCTCTTATCCTCGGTCGGCGTAGGAACAGTTAGTTGCATGAAATACTTTTCCTCGTCGGAGATGGGCAGTTTGCGGCCATAGTAGTCGTAGTTGCCGGCTTCGTACGCGTCGTCGGCGGAGCGCGTGCGGCGCGACTTCTTGCGGCGACGGCGCGGGGGCTCCGTGCGGGCGGCCGGGATCGAGTTTTCACCATCGGAGTCATCCTCGTCAGAATTAGAAGTTTCAGCGCTATTTTCTTCTTCGTCTCTATCGGGGCGTTCGGGGCGCTGGGGGCGCTCGCGGTTCAGTTTACGCGGACGTTTTTCGCGGTAGATGGGAGGCACGCGAACGGTGACGGTGTCGATCTGTCCCGGGTTGTGTTCCGTGGGCGGCAGCACGCGCGGGCGCAGCGAGCGGCGCGGGTCCTCCGTGGTGGTGGTCGCCTCCGCGTCCTCCTCCTCCGCTTCGGGCGCCCGCTCCCGCGGACCGACCAGGCTCTGCTGCCGCTCCCCGGAGTCCGACCTCCTCTGGATCTGTTCGGCGAGATCGCGGTCCCCGAAGTGCACGTTGCGGTAATGGTTCGCGGGCAACTTCTTCTTTCTGGGCTCCTTCTTCGGCCGCTGCTTCTGCTCCCAGAAGGCGTCGACCGCGGAACCGAACTCGCGCACCGCCTTGGCGCGGTCTCGGGACTCCTGGGCGTCCTCGTAGTCGTCGTAAGCGGGCGCGTCGTCCGGCGCGTCGTCGTCGTACGCCAGGTAGTCGTCCTCGGCCTGCTGCGCGTTGACGGCGTTGGCGTCGACGGTGCGCACGCGGTGCTGCTGCCCGTCGCGCAGCACGAACGCGTCCACGAACACGCGCGGCGTGCGCGGCGGCTCGCGCGCCGGCAGCCGCGCGGCGCGGGCGAGATCGCCACCACCGGGGTCGCCTCCTCCTGCTCCTCGGCCTCCTCGGCCTCCTCGGCCGCCGCGGGCACCGGCTGCGCCGCGGCCGCCGGCTGCCTGTTGAAATTGAACTGCAGACGGAAGTTGGACTGTATCGATTCGACGTTGTCCGCTTTCGGGGGCGGCGGTGGAGGCGGGGGCGGCGCGCACGGAGCCGGGGTAGCTGGATTCGCTCGGGGCTTAGCGCACGGCGGCGGTGGCGGTGGTGGCGGCGGCGGCGGCGGCGGTGGCGGCGGCGGCGGCGGCGGAGGCCTCGGCTTGGGCCGCGGAGCCGCTCTCGGCTTGGGACACGGCGGCGGCGGTTTCGGTTTAGGCGGCGGCGGCGGGGGAGGCGGCGGCGCGGGCGCGGTGGCGCGGCAGGGCGGCGGGGCGGCGGCCCGGGGCGCTCCGCAGGGCGGCGGGGCTGGAGGCGCGGGCGCGGGCGCGGCCAGCGGTACGTCTATGCCGGGCAAGGGCGCCAGCGGCGGTGGGAACGCGGCTTGCGGCGGCTTCCGCGCCACATTGTACCCCAACACGTCCGCTAACCCCCGGAAAACTATATCCCCGAAGGTCCTCTTCTTCCTTACCACGGCTTCATGCTCGCCGTCTTCCAGCTCCGATATCGTGTCGTTGCCGGCCGTACCGTTTGAGGCCGTGAACACGTCCGCTTCCAATCTGGTAGCATTATCAGCTGTCCCGTTGGTGATCAGTTCGGTGATGTTGTGTGCGCCTGCGGTGTCGTCGGCTGGCGAGCGGTCAGCGCTGGCGAGTGCCAGCAGCAGTATGAGCGCGGCGAGGCGCATGGCGCATGGTCGTGGTCTCGTGGTCGAGTGTCGCGCGGGCCGCCGCGTGCGCCGGTTTTGTCGCGCTGCGCGTTGCCACAGCGTCACGCGTCGCTGCGCGGGACGGGCGTCGGGATTCCTGCTAGATCCCTAGGCTTTTGATTAGAGCTAGCATAGTTTAAATCTAGAAAAAGGGATAGGGTAGCAAAAAAGGTATCTTTGACATTAATGAGGCACTAAATACAGAGAAGTAGGTAAGTTTAAACATGTTAACTATAGCTATCTGTGGGATCCTGTAGCTAATTGGTTCTATGTTGCTACTCCTACTACATATATTGTGTTTTAGCTGTTGGTTCTCCTTAAATAAACAAATAAATAAACAGGTTCAACTCATTTATTAGCAAATGAATCCAAGTAGGTATATACTCATAAATATTTAAATGAAAAGCCATCATGAGTAGTTAGTAATTAAATAAAAAATAAAATCAAAAATTTTAGTTTTCAGATTAGGACGATCATTGCTGGAAATGTTAGGCCGGTTAGAAAATATGGTTATATAGTATTATGCACTTAATAAATGTTTATTATTTAGAAGCCTGTAGAGTGTCCCACTGCTGGCAAAGGCCTCCCCCATCTTAATAAATGAAATATTAAAATTATTTGTAAAATAAAAGATAATGTACCAGAAACTGGCTAAAACATGAGGTTTATCATCATTTCACAAACGCATTATTTAACAGTAGTTACCTCAACAATCTGAAATGACAATGTCGGATTGTAAACGTAAACGTCCAAGTGCTCGACACGCTAAATGCTCAATAGTTGACACTGCTGTCATCATGATCATCATATCAGCTATAATTCGTCCACTGTTGGACCCGGTGGTGTCGGGTTAGAATAACACCTCTCCATTTCTTCCGTGGATGTCGTAAGAGGCGACTGACGATATAGGTTAAGGTATATCGTAGGCGACAGGCTAGCAACCTTTTACTATTTGTACCATTTTTGCTACGACGTTTTTGTCAAACTTAAAGTAAAACGTTACACGTTTCGTGTGCTCTGCCTACCCCTTTGGGAATACAGGCGTGATGTTTGTGTGTGTGTGTGTGTGTGTGCGTTGGAAGCGGCTTGCATCCACAGTGAACCCGCCGTCGCTGTCATATCTATTGCTAATGACATTTTTTTTTATTCGACTGGATGGCAAACGAGCAAGTGGGTCTCCTGATGGTAAGAGATCACCACCGCCCATAGACATCAGCAACACCAGGGGGATTGCAAATGCGTTGCCAACCTAGAGGCCTAAGATGGGATACCTCAAGTGCCAGTAATTTCACCGGCTGTCTTACTCTCCACGCCGAAACACAACAGTGCAAGCACTGCTATTTCACGGCAGGATTAGCGAGCAAGATGGTGGTAGCAATCCGGGCGGACCTTGCACAAGGTCGTAGGAAACATAAGACATAAGATTAAACATGCCAACTATTCGGACAGTGACGAACACTCGTACGTTTACCTTACCTATCATTATAACCATGATTGAAAAAGCACTTCTTCTGTGTTCAACTACACATCTAAATATTTTATGATTGCAATATTCTGCAAGTTCCTATTCAAAAGCGCGTTTGAACAAACAAATATGTTTCTACATCAGTTATATTATAATGCAAAGTTAAATTTCGACCACACTACCTTGTAATAACATGAAGGCACAATCAAATCATTTTCACAACAGTAGACCGTTTCAAAATAATAGATCAGTCACCTTTTATAAATTGGCTACAAAATGGTTGCATTATCTATTACTTAGTATTATAATTTTAATGAAATTGTTCGTAGTACCACAGATAAAGTAATAGTAAGTTACTTACGAAAGTCCGCGCTCTGCCCCTTTTTAACCGACTTCAAAAAAGGAGGAGGTTCTATGTTCCATTGTTTGTATTTTTTTATGTCATCATCATCATCAGCCGGAAGACGTCCACTGCTGGACAAAGGCCTCCTCCCCCTTAGACCGCCACAATGAACGACAACTCGCCACTTGCATCCACCGGTTTCCCGCTACTCTCACGATGTCGTCAGTGTTGTCTATGTTTTTGTTTTGTCAAGAATAGATGTCTGTCATATAAAATAAATTCTTGCTTTTATTACTGCATTTATTGCTTTTTAACTGTCAGTCCACCTGGTGGAAAGCCTGCCAACGCTTCGTCTTCCGGTTTGTGGTCGCCACTCGAGGACTTTTCTCCCCCAACTTCTTTTTTTTATGTATGTTCGCCGATTACTCAGTCAATTGTGGACCGATTTTCAAAATTCTTTTTTTTAGAATAGGACAGACCCCTCGTACACTCGAACCAATTGAATCTTGACCCACTGTGGAACCTTTTCGTAGAAAATGACATATATAGTGATGTAATTAATTTATTGAATCAGGCGTTACTTTGCGGTGGTCCATATCAATGAACTAAAGGAATTTCTTTGCTCACCCGCGACCTTTGATAGCTAAGTTTATGCAAAATATGAGTGTTCATGCAGTTCCTACTCCTCCACACTTTAAGAACACACAAATCACACAGACCCATCTATCACCACCACCACACTACACTGACGCGTTTCGAACTCAACCAGAGCTCATCTTCAGAGCGACACAACCGTACACCATCTAACATCTGGTAGCATAGTCATGGTCTGAGGTCATCTGATGGAAAGCAATCACCGCCGCCCGTGGACATCCATAATATGACCTGAGTTACGAATGCGTTGCCGGCCCTTTCGCCATCTCAATTGCTAATGACATAAAATTAAATATGCCAACTATTGGGACAGTGCCGAGCACTGTACGGTCAAGGAGTTTAATTCAATGGCCAACATGGAACCATTTCACAGTAACGTCATAGTGCCATCGCATTAATTCAAGGAAAGTCGTAATGACTTTTCCTTTGAAAAGGTTCCATGTGGCCCATGAATTAAATTCCTTGACTGTGCGACCTTACCGCATCTGTAACAGTTGCTTTAACTATATCTAAGTCCAAGACCTTTCATTTCGCTATGGCATAAGATAACTAATTTGGCACAGTTTATAATTATCTCCGATTGGTATATTTGTGGCTTTTTGTTCGCATTGCCTTCGTCGAAATAAATTCAATGAGTGTGGCGAAACGATTATCTAATTTCGGTGTTTTGTGCTGCAGGTACCTAACAGGTACTTACAACTAAACTGGACTTATAGGTACTAGGCAGGTAGGAGTACGAACTGCAAAATTACAACTTCGTCTCTTGCCGTTCCGCTGACGCTTTTTTATAGGGTTCCGTACCCAAAGGCTGCCAACGGAACCCTTCTTACTGAGACACCGCTGTCTGTCTGTCCGGTCCATCCTTCTGTTACAGGGCTCTATCTCTGAAGCCGTAAAAGTTAGACACTTGAAATTTTCACAGATTATGTGTTGCTGTGGCCGCTATAACAACGAATACTAAAAACAGAATAAAATAAATATTTAAGTGCGGCTCCCATACAAAAAACGTGATTGTTTTGCCGTTTTTTGCTTGACATTAATAAGGGCAACAGGTAGCCGCTTGAAATATTCACAGAATCTTTAGTTGTATAATCACTTTAAAAATAAATAATTAAATTAAAACTAATTTATTGAATCTGGCGTTACTTTGCGGAGGTCCATATCAATGAACTAAAAGAATTTCCTTGCTCACCCGCGACCTTACGATAGCTAAGCTTATGCAAAATATGCGTGTTCATGCAGTTCCTCCACCTCCACACTGTAAGAACACACACAAATCACACAAACCCATCTATCACCACCACCATCACACTACACTGACGCGTTTCGAACTCAACCAGAGCTCATCTTCAGAGTGACACAACCGTACACTATGCCACCAGTTGTTAGACTAACAAACCACCACCACCGTTTTAATTCTGAAGATGAGCTCTGGTTGAGTTCGAAACACGTCAGTGTAGTGTGGTGGTGGTGATAGATGGGTTTGTGTGATTTGTGTGTGTTCTTTCAGTGTGGAGGTGGAGGAACTGCATGAACACGCGCGGGTGAGCAAGGAAATTGTTTTAGTTCATTTAAATTAAAACTAAATAAATATTGAAGGGGGGTTCCCTTACAACAAACTTGTTTTTTTTGCCGTTTTTTTGGTAATGTCTATGTTATAGCTACAGATAATGGTACGGAACCCTTGATGCGCGAGTCCGACTCGCACCTGGGCGTTTTTTTTTACAAAACTGTCCGTGATTGACCCCTATCTTACCTGATGTTAAGTGCAGATGAGGCCAAAGGTGTATCTCACCGGTTCAGTAACAGCCTATTCACTCTAGCCTTGAAGAGCACTAGATTGTATTTATCCGGAAATACAAACGACGATTCCATTCCTTAGCAGTTTACATAATGAAAGATGAAGCAAACCGCTTATGTTATTCAATACGAGAGTGAGAGGCAGTTGTCTCACCGCCGGCGAGGAAACGATTGGCTATCGACTATTTTCTCGCTCAAGAAACGAACAAAAGATATAAGATCCTGTGTGAGTAAAAGAGACATATATATTAATAGTTGATCGCTGGCGGTTCACACTGCCGGCGAGAACTCGCTCTTACATCTTTTGTCGCAGCGACAAGAGCTATAAAACTCGCTGGGCTGTAAAACTAGCTCAGCGATACTCGCTCAGCGCTGTTAGCATGGCGGCCGCCCGGCTCGAGCGAGTGGAGCGAGTAATCGCCCGTCGTGCTCGAACACTCGCTTTTCACTGCTCGCCCACTCGTTTCTAGTTACTCGCTCTGCTCGCTTCTCGCTCATCGTCGGCGGTGGGACAAGTGCCATAGGGACGCGGACGGTACGATACGAACTTCGATTTTCGATTTTTTTAATAGCCCCCCAGGTTTGCTAATGTCGTTCGGAACTGGAAACAAAAGATCGGTTTTCTTTTTCTATCTCATTTGAATCTTCAGGAAAACAAAGATTACCGACGATTCCCGAGCGCCATTCACATTGTAGGGCGTCCTGAGGCACGGCGGCGGATGGATGCGAGGGGCTGAAGGCATAGTGTTGTGGCGCGCCAGGGAAGAGGCCTATGTCCAGCAGTGGGCTGCTGTATATAGGCTGATGATGATGATGATGAGTGTGAAACCAACACAATTGCGATGCGAAACAATTAAGTTGTGTTAAGTTCCCAGTCTGTACTGGGAAACACAGCCCAAGCTCTCTTATTTTGAGAAGACGCCTGGGCCTAGAAGTGGGAAATGGGAGCGAATTAGCTCGTTAAAGTGCCAATGGGCAGGCCATATAGCACGCGGAACAGATGGTCGTTGGGGCCGAAAGGTTCTCGAGTGGAGACCGCGGATCGGCAAGCGCAGCGTAGGACGTCCACCAACGAGATGGACGGATGACCTGGTTAAAGTCGCGGGTTCACGGTGTATGCAAGCCGCTTCCAACCGAGGCAACTGGAGGTTCATGGGGGAGGCCTATGTTTGACATGATGATGATGATGATGATGATATAAGACGCCTGGTCGATATTAATAGCAAACTACTGCTGTTACCACAGTCGACTTTACATTTTCAGTTTGCTCCGAATCAATGACTGAAAAACTTGTTTCTCGAGCTTATGTATGTATGTGTGTCTGTTTCTTTGGTCTTCTTGGCCGACTGGACAGTTTTCAACATATGAGATTTGCCCCTTTAGAAAAAACCAATGGCCACCCCTGATCTAGGCCCTTTTGCCTCGTCGACGTTACTGCAGTTACTTGTCACGTGCCCAGGGCCCCGCGATGGATTGGGGCTACCAAACGATACCCGTTAGCTAAATAGGTAGTGCTTTATTATGGTCATAGAGGCCCCATTATCATAATGTGCCCAGGGCCTATAGGTAAAAAAAAAAAAAAAAAAAAAAAATTAAAATTTAAGCTGTTTATTTCAAGCAAAAGAACAAAAAGCATTTTACAATCATTAGAGAGTCCTTAATCCTAATTTTAAGGATTTTGCGTGGCCTCGATTAGCGAAAGACTGAGTTGCTCACGCGTAATTAGTCTAAGTATACATGCGAGTAGATATTTAATTTCTTATATAATATAATTCATTATTTTTCATGCATGCAGTTTTTGCTTTATCTTACATATAACCTAAGTCTGAGTGCACATCCGTCCCTTCCCTCTTAAATATATCTTTTATAAAATATCTTTTAATCGCGCTTTTAATTTGTTTACTGTTATTACTTTCAAGTTTTTTCGCAATTGTCAACGGTAAATTGTTTAATAGTTAGGTGAAAGATGGCCCGGATAATAACATGAGACTTGATACGACACGACAATTTTTAAACCTTTTGGAAGGACAAATGTAAGCCCGCCTTACTGGGGGCTCAACTGGGCTCAACTTGGCTTAGATCCCCAAGGACGCTTGTAAAAGGTCTCAACACTAAACTCTTGAGCTTATTAGACGTATTAGACGCCATTACGATTAAACGTAAGCGCCTAATACGCAACACGTGTTGTCTTGTTGTGGTTTCGGATTACGGTCGAAAATACGCTGGAGAGTGTAATTGCTATGAAAATTTGATAGGCACCAAGAATTATTAAAATTCAAACAACGCGAAATAATATCTGTAACTGGTCGTCGCGAAGTATTAAAATCTGCAAATTGCAACTAAAATAACACTCGAATACAACATTGGACCACCTCATAAAGTTAATTTAGAGCAACTTGCGTGTGTTCTTACAGTGTGGAGATGGAGGAACTGCATGAACACACATTTCTTGCATAAACGTACCTATCATAAGGTCGCGGGTGAGCAAAGTAATTGTTTTAGTTCATTGATATGGACCTTCGCAAAGTAACGCTGATTCAATAAATTATTTCATTTAGAGCAGTAAATTTGCTGTTACGGGAATACAATTTTTTAGCACTTTCGCGTGGTATTTGCCTACATAGGTAGGTACGTGCTTTCAAAATTAGTCCTTGTTCGTCTCGATTGAGTTGTTTAGCAAAATACTTAAAATGGAAAAACGTGAGAGTTCATTTAGTATCGTTAGGTTGCCTTTCTAGCTTAACTTAAGTAGATATTTAAAGAGAAGCAGTAAGTAGGTGGGTTTAGATTAGATGAAGTGGATTTTGGGAGTGAGGAAGCAAAATCATTTATCCCACTTTGTATATAAATGCGAAAGTTTGTAAGTCTGTTTGTTTGTTTGTTACCTCATCACGTCTAAACCACTGAACCGATTTATATGATATTTGGTAAGTTTGGCATGGTATGGTTTGCGTTTCGAGGAAGGACATACGATAGTTTTTATCCCAGAAAATTGCATAGTTAAACGAATTCAACGCAGACGGAGTTGCGGGCAACAGGGTAGTCATTAATAAACAAATGTCTCACATAGTCAAAATACCACAACAGGACTTATCACGCTAAACACACTAGTAATATTAACCTCGACGTTTCGACCTGTATGGAGAATTGTACAGCGCCTCTACAAATAATTTACGCCGTCGCTATCGAGTACAGTCACTGTTTGTAAATTCATGGTAGTGGTACTGTTGAGTCCTGTTGTGGTATTTTGACTATGAGTGAAAATCACGAAAGTTTAAAACGTTATACAATGTCTAACGCCAAGGTGCTCTCAAGTCGCTAGTCCACCTAAAACTGCTCCTGAACCCAACTGACGTCTTGGGTTTTTCATGAACATGCGTGACCCCCATTATTAGCGCGGGTTCCGTAACGGAATTTAATGATATAATTATCATGACGCATGGAGGGGGCGCACAAAAACGCAAGCGCGTCGACGCACGCGCGCGTGTAGGGTGAGTATTGCTTTTCTTTTTGTGAGGAAAATGATTTGTGTTCTTGTTGCTTGTATTTGTTATTCCTTCATCCAAAAATGGCTGGACAGATACGGCTGAAATTTGGTATACTGGTTTGGTTGGTTCTGGGGTCTCTGGAATACCTACAACATATTATTATAATCTACTTTTCATTTCGATTCCCACGGGATAGATCGGAATGGAGGCATGAAAAAAATGCCATCTGCAAAGTCCACAGATGTTCTTCGTACTAAGGTAAACGTACGAGTGTTCGTCACTATCCCAATAGTTGGCATCTTCAATCTTATTTCTTAAGCAATAGAGATGACAGTAGGGTGCCGTCTATTGGGCATTACCGTGTCAAGCACTCGGACGTTTAAGTACCTAATTATCTACGTAAAGAAAGACTGTGTAGCTTTCAGGAGTTCCTATTTGAAGCAGGTAAAATCCTGGCATTTTAGTTCAACTGCCCAATGTAGGTAAAGGTTAACGTGTGCGAAGCCGCGGCACAGAATATATAATAACGTGGCCGCGGGTAAAACTAGTAAATAACATTAGCATAGTGCCTACCTGTTGTCGTCAAAGAGACGTTCGGAAATAGCGGTTATAAATAAATTAGTGCTTCATTTGCATCGTTGCGGTAAACATTCGAAACTAGATCAAGTGGTATTTAGATGATCAAGACAAACATTAGCAAATGTCAACGAAACTGGTTGAATTCATCACGGAAATGTTTATAAAATTTGATATTTTGCTTACGAAATGAGACTTAGAGGGTTCTAGAATAAGCTATACGTTCTCACCCCCCTTTTGCCTTCTACATCTACTCGTACACCTGAAACACAGGAATTTTCCTAGTTCAGGGTGTGTTATTTGTCCCTTTTGACCAGCGTAGCCCATTAGTTTGTTAACATTGTATTTTTATGACAGATAAATAAAGATTATTATTATTAGGTATTATTATATACCCGTAAGTATATCATTATATTGGGTGTGTAATGATCGGTATAACCACGTATAACTAACAACATTTGATGTAAGTAATTTCCAAGGATAGGAGCTTCACAGAACTTTTTTTATAAAATAAACCTAACCTAACCTAACCCAAAGTATTATTTGGTAATTTTTAATTACCATCCCTGATATATCTTTTCATTAGTCAGTACCGTTAACGAATAGGTACTGCTGCTATTGTCTTCTACGAGTTAATTCAATGTCATTCGAGCCATTGTAAGTTATGCTATGCACTTAAACAGGGTTGTACTTAGACCTAAGGTGACATCTACAAAGTGCAATGATGAAATAAATAAATAGCATTTCAAAACATATACGAGTACATACCAATATAAACATACACTATTAGAATTAACTGTCAATTTTATTTCATTTCTAATCACAATCCTCAACAGAGTCCCGCCGCGCATGGTCACCCTACAGTTCCTGAAGTCACATTTACATGTCTGTTGTCAGCTGTTTCCTGGTATTTGACCTAAAAAACCATCCTATATGTTTACTATAAATCCAGTTGAGTAGATTTTTGGATAGATGATAAAGACGAAGCTAGTCAAAGTTCGGGAGTGAGGCCCGTTAGGTACTCTCTCTAGCCATGAATGAAAACTCAATTAAAAATTACCTACAAGTAAAGACGACTCAAATGTAGATAGCCTCTAACCTGAATCTCCTCTTATTAGGAGCAGTAAATTCAATTGTGTTTAAATACAAAGCCGATGATATTATGTCTTTTGTTTAAATTACACCTAACGTAAGAGACGTGATCCAAAAACCTTTTCTCATTAAAATTCTTGACATTATAGGGTCATTCAAGTATTATTTCACTCAAACTATCTGTATTTAGACGTGATTGAGTAAGAAACCATAACCAAGCGCATGGCTAAGCTTAAGTGGGAGTGGGCTGGACATGTTGCCCGCAAGCATGATTCGTGGTGCAAGAGGCTCGTTGAGTGGAGGCCATGGGGTGAAAAGCGCCCTCCAGGTAGACCTCGGATGCGCTGGTACGAGGGTCTGAAAAGGGTGGCCGGCCCTAAATGGATAGAGAGAGCGCAAGATAGGGAGGAGTGGCAGAGTTTGAAGGAGGCCTACATCCACAGGATCGAAAATGGCTGAAAAGAAGAGAGAGAGGAGAAGTAAGAAACATCCAAACATCTTCACAAACTTTCACATTTATAATATTAGTAACTTAAAACTATCAACAAAATAAAGTTCATTTATTATCCCTGAAATTGAGAACCATGCGACGATTTCTAGAATAGACGCTGACTCAGCATATACTGCAGTAACCTGCAGTGCTGATATGCTGTCAGAAACTTAGGGTGTTTGCTGTGCAAGGCAATCAGTCTGTGCCTCTCAACGTATTCCAAATAAAGGATTTACTTCAAAAATGAGAGCAATTCAACTTGCATATTCTTCGAGCTACTTATGTCAGTGAGATCTATTTACGGCGAACTTCCGTTGTCTCAACTCCATCGCGCAAAGAAACTCTGAACTTTGCTTTGTCAAGATTATCCCACTGACATTATAAATCCGAATGTTCGTAAGTCTATCTGTTTTTTAGGGTTCAGTAGCCAAAATGGCGAAAACGGAACCCTTATAGTTTCGCCATGTCTGTCTGTCTGTCCGTCCGACCGCGGCTTTGCTCAGGGACTATCAATGCTAGAAAGCTGTAATTTTGCACGAATATATATGTAAACTATACATGTAATTTTTTTTTAAGTATACCTCCCATACCTACAAGTAAAGTGGGGGTGTTTTTTTTCTCATCCAATCTTGTAGTGTGGGGTATTGTTGGATAGGTCTTATAAAACCATTAGAGGGTTGCTAAAACGATTTTTCGATTCAGTGATTTGTTTGCAAAATATTCAACTTTAAACTGCAAATTTTCATTAAAATCGAGCGTCTCTAATCTAAACCGGTGATATAAATTTGAAAAACTTCAGGATGGTAAATATATCAAACTTACAAGGAAAACTATAACGGTTAAGTTTTCATGAGAATTATTAGTAGTTTAAGAGTAAATAACAGCCTAAGGTATAAAATATACCTAAACTTGGAATATTCCGTACAAAATACGAAATCCTTAGAAAAATATTACTTTTTTTTCTTAATGGCTACGGAACCCTATTTCGGGCGTTTCCGACACGCTCTTGGCCGGTTTTTGTTTGTTACCTTTTCACGTTTAAACCGCTGAACTGATTCAGATGATATCCGGTAAGTATGCAGATAGTTTGAGTCCCGGGGAAATGGGATTGTGTTTATCTCAGAAAATTGCATAGTTCCAGCGAATTCTACGTGGACGGAGTCGCGGGCTACAGCTAGTTTTAACTAAAATAAGATTATTGCCTTTACGAATAATAGGGTGATTATTTGCTCTTTCTGCAGTTACATATACTGGAGGAGGTCAGCCTCTGTTGTATCAGCTGATACTATATATGAAAACGTCTGAGTCACAGCCTCGCAGGAACACCAGACTTGTGTGCGCAAGGATTACTCATATTTACTGTCAATTAGGTAAATTGTGACAAATATATAGACTACATAGAATACATTCGAAAAAACTGATTCATCTACAACCAGGGTATCTTAGAACCTTTTAAAAATAAATTTCACGATTTTCTTGACAAAAGTACTGCCATATAATAGGACAAAAGCCCTGGTACGGAGGGCATAAAATATTTTTTTTTTTTTATTTTTTTTTATTCGACTGGATAGCAAACGAGCAAGTGGGTCTCCTGATGGTAAGAGATCACCACCGCCCATAAACATCTGCAACACCAGGGGTTTTACAGATGCGTTGCCAACCTAGAGGGCTGAGATGGGATACCTCAAGTGCCAGTAATCTCACCGGCTGTCTTACTGTCCACGCCGAAACACAACAGTGCAAGCACTGCTGCTTCACGGCAGGATTAGCGAGCAAGATGGTGGTAGCAATCCGGGCGGACCTTGCACTAGGTCCTACCACCTGCAAAAGTTACAAAGATGTCAAAAATATCTATACTTACCTTTATGCCACTAAACATAAGGTCGAACCTACATATTTTGGCGCTATTGGCTGTAAGTATGTATATATATTTTTGCATTCGACTGTTCATAATTCAGTTTGTTGGACTGTTCACGAATGTTCAATTTAATTATAACCTAACCAACTTAAAAGTTTAAAAACAGTGCTGGTCTCTTTTTCTGATTTTTCTGTGCATCCATGTCTCAGTTTGCATTTTCGATATGGTTTCACGGGATACCCGTAAAAGTAACAAATTTGGAGTTGAAATAAAAAAAAAACAAAAAGACCAAAAACCAATCATAAAAGTTTAAGCTCAATAATTTCAAATTTCAATATCTCAAAAACGACTGAACCGATTTTAATTAAACCCAACTAACTAGAACTACCGAATCGAAATTTGGTTCATTCGTTTGAGCACTGCGATGTCACAGACAGACACTGAAATTCAAACTTATATGACGACCGGATGGCCAAGTGGTTAGAGAACCTGACTACGAAGCTTGAGGTCCCGGATTCGATTCCCGACCGGGGCAATTATTTGTATGAATAATACGAATGTTTGTTCTCGGGTCTTGGGTTTTTAATATGTATTTAAGTATGTATTATCTACGAGTATATATAGGTAAGTATGTTTACCCGTTGCCTAGTATACATAGTACAAGCTTTTGCTTAGTTTGTGAATGTTTGTGAGTAGGTCAATTCGTGTGAAGAAAGTGTTTCATGATATTCGGGTCTTGGGTGTTTAATATGTATTTAAGTATGTATGTATCTATCTATATAATTATATTTATCCGTTGCTTAGTACAGTCAAGGGCCGTGTCGATCGATATCCTTGCAATTGACTGTACCTACCCATAACACAAGCTTTGCTAAGCTTACTTTGGGACTAGGTCAATTGGTGTGAATTGTCCCGGGGTATTTATTTATTTTATAACATCCCTCTTTTTGGGTCGAGGGTTAAAAATGATATTCTCTAAGCACCATTAATATTTATGAAACACTGCGTTATTAACATTCGGAATATGATAATCACGGTCACATCTCGTAAAAAATGTATCTTATTATAGGTATTTTTTAAACAATTTTCCTGCTTATTTCGTTCACCTCAATTATTTACTGATAGCATTAGTGTAGTGCCGCCAATGTTCGTCTTAATATTTGCCAGCCTGTCTCGGTAAAAGTGTAGTGAATCAGTTTCATCGATTTCAGGAGACCGGTCTCGACAGCCTACGCGTCTAGACGTGCATCACTAATACAATTTACGCTATATTAAAAGGTTTCCGTTTCAGACTAGTAATAGGGAAAGCGAGAACTCTCGAAATATATAAGACGTAGTCGATTGACGATGTTTTATAGTCATCGTCATCAGCCGGAAGACTTACACTGCTGAATAAAGGCCTCTATTTTAGAACGCCACAATGAATGACAACTCGAATCTCCATTTGTATCCACTGGCTGGCTAGCTACAAATATGTAAACTTGTACCTATAGTATATAAACTTTTTATTGTAAAAATAATTATTACTTATTGATAAACAACAAAGATGATGTCTCTTTACCAGACAGCATGTAATGTGATAGTGTTTTATATTTTAAAGGTGTCAAATAAATACTTATGTTCTTTTTTTTACCCGACTGCCCGAGATGTTTTGTGACGCAATTCATTAAGTGGTGAAACGTACAATGGCAGATAGCTTCTCGAATCCCACTAGCTTCAACTTTAAAGTTATCCTGTGATGTCCCACAAGCGTCCCTCAATCCGTTCCACTTTCCTCGCCACTTTATACGCGCGCGCACGCAACAATGTTGTCATTGTCCGTCCTTCTACGGCCGCGTGAATGGCCCGTCCACGGTGGCATGTGGGAGCCCACCGGAGGAGCCACGCAGCTGCCCAAAACAAAGCACGTGGTTAACTGTAAACATTGAAATCCTGTGACGGTGTGGAATATTAATAGATAGATATAATATAACATTACCTTATTCAACCTGTCTCTTTCTTTCACTGATCGTAAGCTTATTACCGACCAAAAGTATTGCTAGTCAACAGGCAATATATTTAAATCTCGTGACAAAATAAGCAAGAACACTTAAACCGGCGGCACGTGGGGCAAAAAGATACAATAAAAGCAAAGTCGTGCCCGATTGTGGAGCTGTTACGGACGGCGGTAAATAGATGCTATTGTCAAAGAAATAAATGTATTTCTTTGACAATAGGACCTCTCAACGTTTAATGAAATACTGTTCAAATATTTAACGCAACGTAAAAATTGTTCTTTCCAGAAATACCACGTAATGTTTCGGATTTACCACGCCTGTTTGACAGCAGCTGTATTCACCTGATATGACAGAAAGAGATGAACATGGACCAATAATGAAAAATGTTTATATATAAGATGCTACTCGTAATAATTTATGTTGCGTAAGTTTATTTAGGTCGTGGCGGCCAGCGGCCTTAAAAATGATGCGAAAAGTAGGTCTGGTTTATTTATTTTTTAAATTGGCTTGGGTTGTTGCCCGAGGCCCCTGCAAGAGCGAGGCCCCGGGCGATTGCCCTATTCGCCACCCCCTAAGGCCGCCGCTGGGTGGCCTATCTCCCTATGGCCTCTCAAGCAGAGGATCGTGGGTTCAAATACGGGCTTGAACCTCTGAATTTTTCGAAACTATGTTTGAAATTTACCACCAGCTTTACGGTGAAGGGAAACATTGTGAGGACTTACACAAACCTGCGAAACAATTCAAGATGTGTGTGAAGTTCCCAACCCGCACTGGGCCTGCGTGGAAACTACAGCCCGAGCCCTCTCATTATGATTATGAGAGGAGGCCTTTGCCCAGGAGTCGAACCTCTATAGGCTGGGAAGATGGATGATGAACTTTTTTAGCCAGAAATATTTTTATTATAGGTAAAATAAGCTTTTAAAGCAAATAATTTTGAGTTAAAATTCTGCACGCTCTTATACGAAGTGAAGTCAAATAATAGTCGATTGTTCAACAAGGGACTAAAACAAGTCTTAATGACACGAGATTTTTAGCCACCCGAGCAGATTCGAGCGAGGGTGGCTATAGTTCGAGTGGCATTATGGTGGTTTAGTCTCGCGTTAAACACTACTTTTTACTTTGAATGCGAGGAAAAAACAATGTTTTGTTCAAAATTACAATTATTACTTTTTAAAAACGTACGCTCGACTAATGGAAAGGCCATCTGTTCAAAATTCAAATAGCAAAAAATGTTGCGCGTTTTTTTTCTTTTCTTTTATTGTTTATGAAGTGACTCTTTAAAATCTTGCATATTTAGCCGACACTTTCAAAATTAAAAACTATTTTAAAACTAATTGGACGATATATTCGTTATCATTAATTGTGTTTCACGAAATTAAATCGTGTCTTTTTTTAAACATTTTTGCACAGTTGTCATTTTGAGGTTATTTCCACGCCTAAAAATCCTCTATTCGCAAACACCGTATTGGCTGTTTAGTGGTTTCCAACGTAAACTAAAAAAAAAAACTTGAATCCCTTGAGAATAAAAAGGATCTTTAGTCCCGATATGCAGAGACTAAAGTAACATTTTAAGAGCATGAGAAGTGAAAAAGCTTGTAAAAATGAATTCTGCATTACGCGATTACGCTTGTGACACAATAGAAGTGACATAAACACAATGCCCACGTAAACCAACTGTCTCAGAATCGGCAATGAAGTTACGGAATGTGAGAGCATTGTCATATTTGCGATGCATACAATGTCGTGACACCCTTTATGTCACGTCCTTGGTGTTACGTTTACATACACGTTGTATGTGATAGTTGCTCGTGTATGAAAAAAATTACCCTAGGTACTTTAAAAAAAAACTTCAACAGAAAATTCTTCTTCTCTTTTAAAATATGGCTTTTCTGTCCTAATTAATAGGACAATTTCGCCAGTGTCAAGGTAAACTCTCTTTGAGAGGGACGTTGTACGGTGATTGTAGTTTTTGCAACTTGATAGTAAAATTCCAGAAACCACGTGGAGACAACTTGCACATTAAAAAATGCCAGACACGAGAGCAATATAGAATTTTGTGACCATTGTTCACTGAGGTTAATCGCCGCATAAAAACACTATCAAAATTATACTTCAACTAGCCAAAGAAACAGAAATAGCAAAATTAGATAGTCTACATCCGCCATCTTCGAATGCTACAAATCGAATCAACAGAAAGTTAACTTTGTTTATATATTACCTGTTGCCAAGGTAAAAAGACATTTCAAGTTTCTTGCGGCGCATGCTTCTTAATTAAATGAAATTTAGCCCAGACATAAGTCCATAGGTGCACAATTAATTAATAAATAAATAGAACAAATAAAATTGAATTACATTAATCATTTTTTTCTAAATAACAATAACAAGAATTTAAACAGAGGAGTAGCATTAGATGATATATCTAACTCCCGCTTCCTCTCTCTGTGTTGCCTTACAAAAATATTCGCTCCACGCCATAGACAAGCATAGACTATTTGTATTTGACACAATGCCGGATCGAATTCTCAATCGATACGTTACGTCACATCTTAAAATCGATAACGAATTGTAGTTCTAAGAAGAGATTCGTCGTCGTCGGCGAAAGTGAGGACGTGCGGCGCCAATATGCACTGCGGATTTGATCACTGATCACGGAAGGAAAATTCGTAACGCTAAAGGGAAAACACAAAATTAAATTTTATAAAAAGAGTTGAAATTTTTACACACTTTTGGTTGTACGTACTTGTATTGTACATTTGAATACCAAATTTCAAGTTTTTTTTTTACTCGACTGGATGGCAAACGAGCAAGTGGGTCTCCTGATGGTAAGAGATCACCACCGCCCATAAACATCTGCAACACCAGGGGTATTGCAGATGCGTTGCCAACTTAGAGGCTTAAGATACCTCAAGTGCCAGTAATTTCACCGGCTGTCTTACTCTCCACACCGAAACACAACAATGCAAGCAGTGCTGCTCTACGGCAGGATTAGCGAGTAAGATGGTGGTAGCAATCCGGGCGGACCTTGCACCTGCAAGTCGATGCCATTAACCGTTGAAGAGTTCCGTCCTGCGAAATAGATCCTGGCCGAACTACCAGGATGTCACTGCCAAATGCAATTTGCCAGGCAATTTACGTAAGTCAAATTTAACTTCCAAGATTTGATTACAGACAGACAGACAACGGGACAGGTGAAACTAAATAAAGCATCTACAAAGGATAACCTTCTGAAATAACCGTTCTTTCTCTTATTTTGAAATTACACTAACTTCACTTAGGACTCATTTCTGAAAGTTTGGTTTATTATGTTGAAATTGGAACTGTCACAGTACCCTAATTCGTTTGTCATTCTTATTGCGTTTGTCATTTTTAGTCGTAACTCTAGGACAAAAAGAAGCTATTCTTTGTTCTGAGGCCAAATTGAAATATGAATGACAGACACCTTGTCCAAACATCGGCAGTTAATTAGGCTTCGTAATTAAGCGAAACCTTCTAAGCCACATTTTGTTTGACGTCAGAGTTGACGCAACGCTCTGAACAGTTTTAATTATTTGCAAAGCGTGACTCATATAATTTCTTTTCAATTTATAATAAAACTTTTCTTTTAAACCCAAGGGACTGAACTACGGCAAAGGCATGAAGGATGGTTTTGAATCTCCGAAAAAGATACATTACCCATGATATAACTATTATTTATTACTGATTACGATTATTACTGTTCGTCTATCTTTTTGTTTTCCTTTTCAAACCAGGTTAGCATGAAAAGATCTCTTTGAGGGATAAGTTCCCCTCTTTACCTTACTCATTGTTTTGTTGTTTTTTTTATTAAATATTTTTGTGTTTTATGTGCAATAAAGTTTTTACATATATATATGTATGTGCATGTGTTGTGAAGAAATCAAGTTTTTATCTATCTACCTATATAACTTCATTTGCCCAGGGTGCAAGAGCATAGCGGAAGGTCGGGTGTCAGAAAGGTCATACCTTGGACTCTAATGCAGGGTTTCTTAATCTTTTTGTAGTCACGGACCACTTTTACTCGTACAATTTAAAGAATTCCACGGAACCTTGTCATTTTTTTTTTTGGAAATTTTGCTAATTAGTATGTTTACAAACTGACCTACTGCAGACCCCTTATACACATGCTACGGACCCCTAAAGCACAGCACAAAAGGGGTCCGTGAACCCAACTAAGAAACCTGCTCTAATGTTTAGTACTTTGATGTAGCTTTAGTTAAGCACACTAGATTAAGAGAAGTTTCCCTGTCTTTATCGCTCGTGACATAAGCGCTCGCAGCCGTCCCCCCCATGCCTTCCGCACCGACGTCCGTAATTTATATCGAGATAGCTGTAGGCTTTTCAAGATTTGGGCGGTTGAATTTTGGGTTTCGTTGTCCTCATATTATACGAAAAGTATATCACAGAAAGCAATGATATTTTACAATCAAGATATTCATTATTATTTTCTATGCCTGTGGTTTTTTCGATTTTTGTAAAAATGCTTTATTAGTCTTTAATTCTCGTGCAAAGAAAACTATAACGGTTAAGTTTTCTTGAGAATTATTAGTAGTTTAAGAGTAAATAGCAGCCTAAGGTATAAAATATACCTAAACTTGGAACATTCCGTACTTTTGTACGAAATCCTTATAAAAATATTACTTCATTTTTTCGTAATGGCTACGGAGCCCTATTTCGGGCGTGTCCAACACGCTCTTGGCCGGTTTTTTTAACGCTGTCAAAATAACACTGGCCATTAGCTACGCTCAAAATCGAGTGCGTATGGAGTATACAAAGTATCCTACAATGAAACAAAAGAATACTATTATAGTATATCTAACTGGTTAAATATGACTGACACTTTGCTGTACGCAGCAGTCCGCTTGATCAAGTGTCAAGTCAAAGCAGGCAGGCTTCGTGACAGTTCTTCCAATAATCAATAAGTACTCGATTAAGTTAGACAGTGGTGGTTTTGCAATGGCATTAAATATGGGAAATTTTCTAGTTATTCTAACGCTAGCTACGCTGATCTCGACCGCTGTGAGTATTTTAACAAGCTTTTATTAAACTTGCACCGTTCGTATGTTCTGTGTGCATCTGATTGAGGTGAAATTTTGCGTACTTTGCAATAACAGGATCGTTGCCGCAGGATAGAACTCTTCAACAGTTAACAGCATCGATTTGAAACTTATTTTACGTTTGCAATTAACCTCAATTGTTTCACAAGCAGGTGGTAGGACCTTGTGCAAGGTCCGCCCGGATTGCTACCACCATCTTGCTCGCTAATCCTGCCGTGAAGCAGCATTGCTTGCACTAGTTGCACTGTAGTGTTTCGGCGTGGAGAGTAATACAACCGGTGAAATTACTGGCACTTGAGGTATCCCCTCTTAGGCCTCTAGGTTGCTAACGCATTAGGGGTATTGCAGATGTTTATGGGCGATGGTGATCTCTTACTATCAGGAGACCCACTTGCTCGTTTTCCACCACTCGAATACTAAAAAAAATCGTATGATTTGTTAGCAGTTAGGTCAATAATTCTACTCGATACTCGTACCAAATTTACGCTTGTCAGTTGCGCTTTGTTTTTTGACAAAAATCTAAACTGACAGGAAAATGGCAAATAAATGACATAGTAAGTAATAATTAAATTATCTAAATAGTAAGCAATCGCGCTAAAACGTATAATTGGTACGCTGCTTTCGTAACTTTTAGACCGGGCACAATAAAAAGTGATTTAAGAACACATAGGTACCACTCAACCTGCTTTAAAGTATAGTGTATTCAATACTCTACTCTCGATTCGGAAGTACTTTCAGATTTTTCAGTTATTTAGTTAACAACTTGTATATACGTCTTTATGCAAGTTTCCCTTTACATTATCCACTATACCGATACCGGGTGTGGCCTGTAATACGAGCAAAATATTAAAACATAGATCGTCCTCGTCAAACTGACCAACATTAGTTCAGCGACTTTTTGGACTCTTTGAATTTACCCGTTTTCATACAAATTAAAGACGCCATCCTAGAACACAACAGACGTCGCCTGTCACGCTACAAACATCAAGCATTTTGCTTTACATTGCTTCTTCGAATAAACTTAAAAGTGTAATATAAATTAAAAAACTAATTATTTTTAATAGGCGCTGAACTATAATGTTGTTCAGTTTGACGAGTATGATCTATGTTTTAATTATTTGCTCTTAGGCCACACCCGGTATAGAAATGAAGGTTTTTGAAAATATTAATTTAATGTATACTTGTTTTATGTTATCGTGCTACGTGCTAGTGTAGTTGGTCACGCATAACACAGTTTAGTGCCGCTGCTATAGGTATGTGTCACAGATTACCCGTGGTATATATATTTTCAATTCATATTTCAGCTTCGCTTGCCTAAGGGGCTACTCTAAGTAATTTGTTTTAGTTTTAGGTTTTATTTTATTTTGTGTAAGTTTTTATGGTCTTATGTAAGTAAATAGTTTTAATTTATGTTTATCCTATAAAGATTGAATGGGAATCCTTGAAATGTTAGTATAAATATTGGATATAAAGCGCCTTATTGAATCTTATTGTACCTACAATTAAATGAATTGTGCAATGTTATTGTGGGTCTAGGGGCCGCCTTACGTTTTACATTACATTGGCAATAGGTATGCACAGTTATTTATTTATTTAAAAACTAATTAAAAATTTACAGCGTTACAGTACAAAAAAATGAAAATAATCACATATAATAAACACAAAACAAAATCATTACAAATAATAATAACGTAAAAAAGTTATTAAGAGATTTCCATCCTTGCTTCCCTAAAGTGACGGCAGACCACGCCATGGTACTATTGATGGTACCACGGTAAAGAAGGGGCCCTCCGACCAGAAGGCATGATGTAGGAAGATCAGCTGTGCTGCTGCTGGTGCTGGTGGTTAGCCGGCACTTGGAGTCTAAAGGAGTAGAGTCGCGTGCTTTGATTAACAATTTGACATGGGTTGATACGCACTGCGCGTGCGCCTTCGATGTCTAGATCTCAACGCATTGCGCAATATGTCAGTACAACACGTGCAACTGTGTTTATGTTTACGACTACCAGAATGTTTTTTATTTTATTTTAGGTAAAATGTTTTTTTTTTTTTATTTACTAATGTTTCGGCGAATAACGTTTGGCAACCTGTATTATTTCGCAACTTTTCATTTCCAAACTGTTTAATATTTCTGAAACTGTAAATATTTCAGGATTTTTATAAATCTAACCCAACCTAACAGTTTTAGAGTTTGCGAAATGAAAAGTTGTTGTCAAACGTTACGTTGCGAAAAGGCAGTGTGTGTGTGTGTGTGTGTGTGTGTGTGTGTGTGTGTGTGTGGTGTGGTGTGTGTGTGTGTGGTGTGTGTGTGTGTGTGTGTGTGTGTGTGTTTGTACTCCTTCAAGCTAAAACGGCTGGACGGATTTAGATGAAATTTGGTATGTAGATAGCTGGCCATCTGAAATAACACATAGGCTACATTTTATCCCGAAATTCCCACGGGATAGGCGATAAATCATAAAAATTTCAACCGCTGGGCTTAGAGTCATGAAATTTTGTACAGCTGTTTTTAGTACAACGTCAATGAAGGTCTTATAATATATAATTGAGAATTGATTGATTGATTAAAACTTTATTTTCACCATAACACAAAAAACACAATATCAAACTATACATAGGTAGATATTAATAAAGTTAAGATTAACCTAATAGAGTTAGCTAAACTAAAAAACGAAAATAAAACAAAAATCTTAAAATATGTGCATTAGTGGATACCATGTGCTATGGGAAAAAAGGCGCTGAGAATTCCCAGGGGAATTTCGTAAAATCCTTTAATTTCAATTGTAACTTAACGTATTCACTGCCACCGACACGCACTGCGTTTTCGGAACTTCGCCCAGTGCCGCTGTCATAATCATTCATACATTTTGAACGCACATGTGCGTCCGGTGGCACCTGTCGAAGATAGTGTGCCCAAATGCAAGAACAAGACGAGACTTAGCCAGTCTTGGTCTTGGTCTTGCGCCAATACACCTGGTCTTGGTCTTGGTCTTGGTCTTGCGCTCCCAGTCTTGGTCTTGGTCTTGGTCTTGCAGCAAGAGTCTTGCAAGTCTTGCAATTACCTATTAGTCTTTTACTATTTATTAAAGTTTACTTTAAATCTTAGAAAAACGTATTAGAATTGGAACATTGTGAGCTTGAATTAACATAGCCATAGTAAAGATCAAGCAGATTAATAAATAACTGAAGATTTGATAAGAAATTCGAAAAATCAACTGACCTATATGTCGTTTTCCATGGAAGTAACTGTTTCTTAATAAACATTTATGATTTATAAGCTTACATTTGCTAAAACATGTAAAAAAACAAATTAATTACAATAACTTGACTGTATTTTAAAGAACAATACTTATCTGTCTAGAAAGAGATTGAACCCTCAACTTATAAGAAATTTAATAAAAGAGTTTTACGATTTATCATTCCTATTCTATACTATTCCTCGTGGACGAAGTCGCGGGCACAGCTAGTAAATACTTACTCTCATCATCTCTCTCAGAGATATTCGGGCTGGTAAGTAATACAAAACTCTTATCGCAGGCTTTTTATTTTATTAGTAGGTAAGTACCTACGCTTTTTATATTATTTTATTAGTTTGTAGAATTTTTTACACGTTTCAAGTATATTTAAAAGTGGCTACAATATTTATTAAACGGGTGATATTTGAACACTTTTTGCTATTTTTTCTTGTAAAAACTTAAGAAATATAATGACTAAATGTACAATAATAGTACCTAAGTAATTAGTTTAAAACCATATAAGTAATCAATATTATAATATATACTTACTAGAATGAATTAATATGACATCTACTACCTATCCTTACCATTTTATCCTAATCATAATACTACTTGCGTGATCAGTATAATGTATTCATTTTCATTCTAAGCACTCTGAAACTTATTTATTCTTTGGAACACCTGTAGGTACTCTTAAAATTCGAAATTATTTGCATGAGTATACCTACGCCCTATGGCGGCAATCAAATAGTGTCAAATGTTATGATTTCGGCGTGGCGGCAACGATTGTTTTAGATTTCAAAAGAAGCCGCCGGCGCGTGTATCATAACCATGTACTTCCGAAAAGCGGCAAATTTCTTTGAGAAGTAAGTACAAAAATGCCGCATTATCAAAGTGCGATGGTTAAAACATAACTATGCATGCACTCAGTTTGATTTTAATAGATATTTTTTTATTCGCTATGTTTATGGTATTAGTCGTAATGCGCATAGGTCCAGTTTTTCATATTCTTTGATACAGTTTTTTGCGTCTCATAGAATTCCTAAGCGTACCTACCTATACACCGAACTGTTACACCTAACTACTCAGTGAAATAGCGCTAAGTCCTAGCTGCAAGACGCAAGAGTCTTGCAGGCTATGTCTTGTTCTTGCTCAAGTCTTGCACGGTCAGTCTTGGTCTTGGTCTTGCTAAAAATACGCGGTCTTGTTCTTGGTCTTTGTCTTGAAAAAACGAAAAAACAAGCCCAAGACTGCAAGACCAAGACTGAATTTGGGCAACACTAGTCGAAGACAGGTGGCAGTGAATGCGTTAACTACCAGTGCCCTTAGTGTAAGTTTTCGATTACAAAATACGTCTCGATCGCGTTCGCGTTAGAATCTCAATTTATATGGAAACACGAACAGCGCCTCTAGCGGAATGCGTGTTCATACAAATTGAGATTATAACGCGAACGCAATCGAGACGTATTTCGTAACCGAAACTTACACTAAGGGCACTGATCGAATAGTTTACGCATGCAAAGCCGCGGGTAAACTCTAGTAATAGTATAATTTAATATCTAACTCGATTTGCTGAAAACATTACGCGTAATTATGTACCATCAGCCAAATATGTGGTCTACCACCCTAAAGTTGGTAGTCGTTTGCATGTCATAAAACAATAATGCCAATAGACGTGTCTGTCAACTTGAAAGTTCGTCTTTAGCAAAATATTCATTTGATAGGTACTTGTTTAAAAATTGATAGACCACTTATGATGGTACCTACATATGTTACGTTAATTACATATGCTTGTTATGTTACGAACATTATAATGTGGTTGGTTAAGCAGTCCACTTTAGATTGAAGTTTGTGCAAGCAGCGTGAATGTCATGATCTTCATAACATGTTTAATTATTGTGTGAATTGATTAACTAATTAAATTACTTTTTTGTTGCAGTGCGTAGCCGACAGTAAAGGTCAGTTAAATATTATTAAATATTACGTACTTTTACATCTTTTAATAAGTAGGTACATTTTCTTATCTACTATCTAAACAGAACAAGGGACGCAAACAGAGGGGTGTTATAAGTTTGACCGCTAATGTGTGTCTCTCTGTGGCACCGTAGCTCTTAAACGGGTGGACCGATTTGAATGCGGTTTTTTTCACACTTCGCAAATTACATAAATCACAAAAAAGTATTAAGTACGTAGTAACTAGGTATTTGAAATCAGGTTTTCTAGAGATTGTTCTTAGACATGTTTCATCAAAATCGGTTTAGCCGTTTTTGAGATATTGAACTTTAAAGTAACAAATGTTGGTTACGTTATCTATATAAGTAGGGATTGAATTCTATAGGTAGAGTCATTCACGATGACGCGTGCCGTGGTTCTTATTACAATGCCATAATGTCTAATTTTGACGAAATCACGCGTCTACTAGGATAGCACTAGGTATATGTATCTATATTTACACTCATCAAAAGTGCCTGAAGTATTAAGGGAGGAGCCCCGCTCACCTCATTCGATGACTTTGACATTGAAAGAACTGTGTTAACAATACGTTATTCGTTCCACAGCATAACTAATCAAGCATTATTACAACTTAACGTGTTCGCATCATGCGTGAGCGTGACAGATTCCATTGTCATATTTATAAAACTCGGCGACACTTCGAGACACTTCTTACGACACAGGAAGCAAGGTCGCACACGCCGTGGCGAACCCCGTAACAACTTAATTCCTTTTTTTAACCCCTATGCATAACCTAACCAACGATGAGTTGGAAAACTCCCGACATTGTCATTTCAAAGTTCAATATCTCAAAAACGGCTAAACCGATTTTGGTAAAACATGTCTAGGAACCATTGCTTTCAAACCAAAAAAAAACGTCATTCAAATCGGTCCACCCGTTTAAGAGCTACGGTGCCACAGACAGACAGACACACACACAAGTACGCACGCGCGCACGCACGCATGCATGCACGCACGCCCCCTCTTTTTGCGTCGGGGGTAAAAAATAGGGGTGTTAAAGTTTGACCTCTGTCTGCTGTCTGTGGCACCGTAGTTCTTAAGCGGGTAGGCCGATTCGAATGCGGTTTTTTACTTGAAAGCAGGTTTTCTAGCTATGGTTCTTATACATATTTAATCAAAATCGGTTCAGCCGTTTTTGAGATATTGAACTTTGATGTGACAATGTGGGGGGGGGGGGGTTTCAAACCTTTTTTATGGTTACGAGTTAATAACCCCCGACGCAAAAAATAACCATACTTACAAAAAGTTAGAAAACCCCCGACTTTGTCACTTCAAAAACTCAATATCTCAAAAACGGCTAAACCGATATTGATAAAACATATCTAGGAACCATTGCTAGAAAACCTGCTTTCAATAAAAAGCCTCATTCAAATCGGTCCACCCGTTTAAGAGTTATGGTGCCACAGACAGACAGACAGGCTCTTTTTGCTTTTTACGTCGCGTCGGGGGTGAACAAACCAAAAGAGACGTGTTAAAGAGGCCGTTGCGTACTCATAGAATACCTAAACGTTTAGATTTTGATGATGGATCATTGGAATAAGAAACTAAAACTATAGTTTTTTTCTGATTGTTCGCAGGTTTAATAGGCAGATTCCTGACGGAAGCCGGGAGAGTGGTGCAGGCGAAGCTGGACGTCGATAAATACGCGGTCAAGGACGCTGCAGTGCTGGCACAGCAAGCCGCTGATGGTAAGGACCCTGCACAGTCAACCAGTTTGATTCCTAGGCCACCAACTATCTGTATTTTGTGTCGCAAACTTCAACACTATGGACTTTCAGCTATTTTATTGTTAAGTCTTCTATCAGCCAAAGAATTCAAAAAGTGGACATAAATAGAACGCAGTCAGCTGGCTCAGCGGTGAAGCTTGGAGTTCCACAAGGCTCCATTTTGGGTCCATTTCTTTTTCTAGTATATATAAATGACCTGCCCCACTTGCTAGAACAGAAATGTAACATAGTATTGTTTGCAGATGACTTCTTTGATATTCAAAGTAAACAGGCAACACAAAAACCACAACATAACAACAAGACAAGAAGATCCAACCCACATCAATGAGACTTTAGCAGAGGCGCTAAACTGGTTCACCGCTAACAATTTGTTACTAAATGCAGCTAAAACTAAGAGTATAAAATTTTCGTTGCCTAATGTAAGACACAGAGGCGTCTTTACCTATAGTGCAGGGTGTGCGTTGCACACGGGCGCAGCGGTGTGGGGCGCCGGCCGCGGCACTTTGTGCCTATTCCATTTTGACCGCGCGCTTCCTAGATGGCGCTAAAGTAATAATTGCACACGGGCGCTACATGGCCTAAAGACGTTACGCCGCTGGCCACCAGGGAAGGGGAACCTTATCATAGTAAATAATTTTCCATAACATTTATTTATCGAATGACGTTGAATGTCGTTACTACACGGTTCTGCGGTGGCCTAGGAATCATATTGGTTTATACGTTTGTATAACTAATATTGTTATGATTTTGTATAAGTGCTTTGGGGTAATTCCACGTGGATTTTTGATGAGTTGACATGACGTTTGTAATTTCGTTAATTACTCCGAGTTGGTACATTATATTTGAAGTCTTAGGATATTTCTGTCGTTTCCACTAATCGATCTTATATACTATATAAAAAAGTTTTTAAAATATGATCGATTTATGGAAATATTGGTATTCAAAAACTAGTTACTTATTTTTTTTGCACAGGGGCTATTTCGGAATATAACGGGGTTATTCTGCGTGTTATTGAAAGGTGGACTTTATTATAATTTGGCTCAAAGTTCATATTTCTTTTTAGGCTGAAATTACCCCATTCATTTTTATTTTTTTTTTCGTTAGTAATTTCCACAGTTACAGATTTTTTCAATCTCTGTATTCCGAAATAACCCCACAAACGCAATGTGGTTCTCAAAATTTGCCGCAAAGGAATATTAAATCTACATACATTATAGAACAAAGCTGGATTAGTTACACCATTTATTACTCGAGAACAGCTGGACAGATTATTATGATCTTTGATGTGTGGATTGTAGAGTTTGTCTCCGCCCCGAATAGCAGAACAGGGGGGAGAGGAGCGAAGCCGCGGGGAATATACTAGTAAGTATATAAAACAATTAGAAATGCCATGTCACTTTCATATTTTGAACTAGCTTTTACCCGCGGCTACGCTCGCGTGAACCATAAACATTTCAATGAAGCAAGCAATCAAGCAAGCATGCTAGCAAGCATTTAAGCAATCATTTAAGCTAGCTTGCAAGCAAGTATGCAAGCAAGCAAGTATGCAAGCAAACATTTAAGCAAGCTTGCAAGTGAGCATGCTTCGCTCGCGTGAACCATAATCATTTCAAAGAAGCAAGTATGCAAGCAACTAAATAAACTTCATGCTACATCGTTTAAATCGTTTTGATAGCCGAAGTATCAGGTACGCTACCCTGTTCGACACACTGGAGATCTCTTTAATGTTGTTAGAGAGGGACCTATTAACAAGGAACCCTACGCCACCCTGTGATGTTTGATCATCCTCGCGGAAGTACAGAAGGTGGCCCGAGTCTAAGATGATGGTGCCCTCTCCCTCTCTATGTACTTCACTTAACTCCTGAATATGCCACCTTATGTTCTCCAGCTCCACTTCCAACTGCGCTAGAAGAGTCCTAAAAGTCCGTCCGTTCTACGTAGCCAGGGTCAGTTTATTTAGGTAGCCTTGGATCGCCCGGGATTCTTAGCATCCTCTGCCCCGCCGTTACTATGAACGCTACTATGGCAAGGAATAGCGGGGCGACCGGGAACTGGGGGGCCATCTCTTTGCCGTGCGCTTCATTCTGGTAGGAGTTTGCCCATAATCCCCACACTGGGCATGCGAGTTGGCGATCGTAGGGCACAGTTTATTGCACCGCCGATGCTGCAGCCCATCCGAGGCCCGGGGACTTAACTGTGCCGATTTTGGCTGCGCTATGCCGCAATCAGCCAGCTGTCAGAGCCCAGTCTGTTAGACGGCAGGGTGCACCACGGGCAGGTAAGGTTGGCTTGGGGTCCATAGATGGAGGTTGGCCCCCTTACACCACAAATAAAAAAATCTAAATCTTGAAAAGTTGAAAGTTTGAATACCTCAGACAATTACCATACTAAAGTAAGCTGGGGTTATTTCGGGAATCACTTCACTGGAATAACCCCTAAAGGGTAATTCGGAAAAATATTTAAACTATAGCTAGGCCTTTTAGACTGACACAGTCATTCGCAAAAACGATTATTTGTCATAACATTAATAGTTCAATCTTGTAACTTATCAGGTTTTAGAGATAGCGGTGTTGGGGTTATTTCGTATTTAATTTTTTGGCACGAAAATGCATTCGATCCAAAAAAAATATATATTGCACGTCCAACCGATGTCAGCGCCTCGCATCATCTGGAGAGACGCGAGGAGCGGTAAATGGGGCGTCCATTTAAGTGCTGCCAGTGGTTAAACATCAACACGTTTAGGAGAAATTTTAAATAAATGGAAAACCCCGTTTACAGAATTACCCAAAGCACCTTACGAAGTTTGTGTGTATATTTCGATTAACGATTATTTGGATGTAATTTGGTATGTAAAATAGGCTACTTTTTATCTCAATGTTGCCAGTTGTGTGAGCAAGAGAGGCAACACTAGCGCTGCCTACCCTCAAGGCAGCGTTAGTGCTAATTGCATTAATTTTGAATTTTGAACCTGACATGCCAAATTTTTTAGTTGTATTTTTATAATACAAATATATCTACTTATATTAAATAACCGTCATAAAAAAAGTAATTTGACTGACGTGAAATTCTTCACAAAATGTTTTTTTTTTTCAGTTCTCTTCTGACATGACCCCCGGCTGCCCCAGCGACTATCCTAGAGAGAAACAAGAAATAATCTCATCTGAAATCCGTAGACCTGAATTCATGCAGCACCAGACCATAGCGTAATCATTTTTAGTAGTGAGCGCACTCCTTTGTCATTCCGATGCCTCAGAGTACATTTGCTGATACTTGAACCTGGTCTAAATTGAAGGTCGGACTGACGGAGGCCTGTAAATTGGGTGTTGATGGGACGGGGATAACCTACCACATCATTGCTCGTCTAGAGGTCCAAGTCAACTCACTAGTTGGCATCCGGCTTGAAAGATATAACAACATTTTATGTAATTGTAACATTTGGTCTTTCTTCTAAGTCGCCACATTGTTGACAGAGTGGTCGTGATCATCGATCGACGATCAATAGTGAACCTTCATGACGACTTTCTCAAATGCGGGGATAGAGAGCGCTACTGCTCAGTCTCACATTTGGCTGTCGTCTTTAAGGGGTTGCTCTTCCATACAAACCTACGGACACCCGCATAGCTTCCACGGACATGTTTCTTAGAGGATTTTTTGAGAATAGTAATTTATGGATATGCTCTTCAAGCAAAATCCAAAAAAAAGTAACTTTATTGCATCAAAAGTGCAGCGTGATGCAGTAAATTTTGATGCATTTTACCATTGTATGAGTACAACTGACAGTGTTCGCAGCGAACATGTAGTGACATTTTATATGGGTGCGTGAGTCAATGTCACGAAATCAAACTATTGTAAATAGGTATCGACTATTTCGTGTGGTCACGTGACCATCACCCTTGGCTCAGATAATACGACAACTAAATGAAGAAAGCATGAAATCACTGAGAGATCAAGTTCAAGTTTCTGAGTCTAGTATTTACTTTTTTTGTTTTTAAATCTGTTATTTCGGAAGTTGAAACGCCTAAACTATTATTTCTGATAATGCAAGGACACAAACTGTAAGTAAGACGAAAAATAGGTAAGTTACTTTTAAAATTGTCATTTAAAATAATAATTATTTAAGTAACAGACCCAGTCCTCGGCAAAAATCATAACATTGCATACTTTACATACATTATAATGCGGTGCTTCGATCTAGGACAAGTGGTTTAAATTCAACTTACAAATTCTGAACAGATATTAGTTATTTATTCTTACGTAGACAGTAGCGCCACTAATTTATATAAAGCATATTTATTCTCACAATAAAAGGTGCTAGGTGTAATCACTAAACTAATTAGTTAAAAAATAAGGTCTACATTCAACAAACATTGCATGTGTATGTATTAATATCAAGTTTTACAGTGAGGCTCAAATAAATTCCTACATATCACGGCATTTTTACGGCCGCTAAATCTAGGCTCGGTGAATAAAAAGGTTTTCACAATCGAAGTAGTTTTCGTACCTTTTTTATTATTATAACTGGCTAGATAAGTAAAATTTAAACGTCATTATAATACATTTTTGTCACAACGTCAAGTCAATGAGATTGATATTCAAAAGCAATTATGTTTGAATAATTATGGTTTGAACACAAATCAAGAAGTCAAAAAGTTGGCGGACGAGAGGAAATTAGCAAGAGTGCAACTCTTAAACTATTTATGTATTGGATATTGGATACACGGGTATGTTTATTTTATCATTTTTGTCAGAAACATTAATATTTATTACAAGAACACCAGAGGCAGGGCTGTAAAAATTTCATTCCTACTGGGTGGCCATAGTATGGCTTATCGTGTGTACCAAACTTGTGGTCTGCAGCAACCTACTACGAAAACATACCAAATTTCCCTAACTCTTAGTAGCGTCGTGAACATTTTCACTCCATAGAAGTAAGTCGCTTCCCACCGTCTGTCTGCATATGTACGAGTATGTACTGTATGTACTCTATTATGAAGTGATTCAAGATTTTTTATTTTATTTATAAGTGTGAGAAACGGCAGGGGTTATGGTTTTGGAGCGTATGTATGGTCATTTCTCTCGCACGCTATGCAACAAGCCTTGATGCATCTTAACAAGTAAGACAACAAACAACAACAAGACAAGAAAATAAGTCTTTGTTAGGAGTGACACAGGTTGTTAATTTTATGCGTATGTGAGTCTGTCTGTGTATCTTTCCGTCGGCCCATCCGTCCGTCCGTCTGTCGATCCGTCCATCTGTCTGTCCGTCTGTCTGTCCGTCTGTATTTCGAAGTGAACACTACATCATTAGTCCAGTGATGACATATGGATCCGAGACGTGGTGCTTTACTTTAGGCCTTATAAATAGGCTCAGAGTTGCTCAGCGAGCTATGGAGAGAGCTATGCTTGGGGTTTCTCTACGGGACCGAATCAGAAATGAGGAGATACGTAGAAGAACAAGGGTCACCGACATAGCCAAGCGAATCAGCTCGTTGAAGTGGCAATGGGCGGGCCATATAGCACGGAGAGCGGATGGCCGTTGGGCCGAAAAGTTCTCGAGTGGAGGCCGCGGATCGGCAAGCGTAGCGTAGGACTTCCATCAACAAGATGGACGGATGACCTGGTTAAAGCCGCAGGTTCGCGGTGGATGCAGGCCGCTGCCAGTTGAAGCAACTGGAGGTCTGTGTGGGAGGCCTATGTCCAACAGTGGACGTCCTACGGCTGAGATGATGATGATGGTGATGGTGAATAAAGTTGTACCAACTGTACTTTAGTCGAAAATTTTACTACGACCTTTAAAATTTATAAGTATTTTATTGATAATTAGAAGCAGAGTCTTGGGAAATAGCTCATGTTAGGAGATAAAGAGATCAGAAGAGGTATCGTTAGATTTGTCTCTGTTAGGAGTGACATCCGTCTCATCCGTCCGTCCGTCTGTTGATCTGTCCATCTGTCTGTCCGTCTGTCTGTCTGTCTGTGTTTCGAAGTGAACACTACATCATTGTCCTATTTTTTTAATTATTGTTTACCAACGCACACACCAAACCTTTCATCCTAAAAAGCTGAAATTTAAGATAAGGAAAAAATGGGATTTATTATGTAGGTACCTACATAAAATTCTACTGGTTCGTAACTATTATTTAGTTTTTAGGTTCCGTACCTAAAAAGTGCCAACGGAACCCTATTTCTGAGACTCCGCTGTCTGTCTGTCTGTCTGTCCGTCCGTCTGTCACAGGGCTCTATCTCTTGAGTCGTAATAGTTAGACACTTGACATTTTTACAGATTATGTATTATGTGGCCGCTATAACAACAAATACTCAAACCAGAATAAAACAAATATTTAAGTTTTTTTTTTCTAATGTCTAATGTTGTATAGATAATGGTACGGAACACTTCGTGCGCGAATCCGACTCGCACTTGGCCAGTTTATTTTTAATACCCAGGGTATTCAATGTTATATATTTAATTTTACAACTCTATCTCCATATCACTAATCTCTGTAAATTTTACATGCAGGCAGAAAGAATAGCAAAAATCTAAATTCAATATCAGGATATTTTGAAAAAGATAAGTATTGTTCACAAACCGATCTTAATGACGATGATGATGATGATGATGTGATGGTCGTATGTCATCGCTGCCGAATTCTAACTTTATTCAATGAAAGACATGGAGAAACTTTGTCACAAAGACTTAGTTCAGATAATTTGATATTACGCTGTCCGTCCGTCTATTTCTATAGGATTACTTAAAACTGAAGCAAACTGAAGTGGCAGTGGGCCGGCCATATCAGCCGAAGAACCGATAACTGCTAAGGTAAACGAGTAAAAGCCTAGCGTGGCGAGGGACGCCCTCAGACTAGGTGGAGCGATGATCTTCACTGGGTAGCTGACAGTAACTGGATGAGAGTGGCCGAGGGTCGTGCTCAGTGGCGTGCAATTGTGTACGTCCAGTAGTGGGCTAAGATAGGCCGATGATGATGATGATGATGATGACTTAAAATAAGACAATAATCCCACTCATATTATAAATGCGAAAGTTTGTTAGTCTGTTTGTTTATTTCTTTATTACCTTTTCACGTCTAATTCGTTGAACCGATTAGGATGAAATTTGGGATACAGATAGTTTGAGTCCCGTAGAAAAACATAGGGTAGTTTTTTTTAATCGCAATATTCCCGCGGAATAGCTATAAACGAATTCTACGCTGACAGAGTTGCGTGCAACAGTATGTAGGTACATTAGGGGATTTACCTACTGATAGTCTGATTTACGTCCTTATGCTGTAACTAAAAAGCATCGGTCACTTTTATAGTCTGTCTGCTAATACTATTTCTGTATTTATTAATACACAATTCCTTTCAGATTCAATGCTAACTAACTGCATATAACTTTGCCTGGAATCATTATATTGCTGAAGTAGCCTAGGTGCTGTCATGCAATATTCAAGGTGAAGAAAAGAAGAAACGTTGAATGTTGATATGCAAGAAATTAAGGAATATCTGACTGATTAACTATGTTTGATTTATTTATTAACGCTGTGTTATAAAGTTTGTTCTAAATAAATATGATGTACACAACGAAATAAAGTCTTCGTAGGCATCTTTCTTTTAGCGTTCCGTGGGTGGAAATTTTAGTGGAGCTTCTAAAAACAAGAATACCAACAGGTATGTAGTTTTTATTTTTTGACCATCAGTGGTGTAGCGGTATAGCAAGCGGTACGGATTACCGAGGGACCTGGGTTCGATTCCCAGTGATGGTCTTATTTTTCTGTTTTTTCTGTGCATCTATATTTCAGTTTGTATTTTCAATTTAGGTGATGTGTGGTGAGGATGACCGTAAAAGTAAAAATTTGGAATTGAAATAAAAAATACAAAAAGATTCCAAAAAACCAATCTTAAGTTTTTATTTGTCGAATGAAACTACAGTAATATCAGATGATGAGATAATAGGGGTACATATATATAAAGTACTATAAAACCGTACAACTTTGACCTTTGAGATAACTTTGCCCAAGTTGTCATTTTTTTAAATATCTGAAATAAAACAAAATTGACTGATTTGTGAATCAAAAAATCGCCGGTTACGTTTAAGTTATGAAGAAATATAAATTTCATTTCATAGTATGTACCACACAAGTATATATCATAATCAACTTCGTGTCTTACTTCCTGGCGGTGACATATTGTCACATGGAATTCAAACTCACATCAAAAAAATGTACGAAGAATTTACGAATTTGTGCGCTAGTTTAAAAAATATACTACCGTAATAATAGTACTACTAATCACTACTAATAATAGTACTACCCGTAATAGTAGTACACCGGTAGTAATAAAGATACTTTCTGGCGGGCGCTATCTATTTTACTATGAAGCAGTCGAATTTTTTATAAGTAAAAAATCGGAATCCCAATCTGTCGGAATCCCAATGGGCACCTTGTATAAGCGCTTTAGAACTTGAACGTTCATTTTTTTTTAACTATAGCGTACAAATTCGTACATTTTTTCTGATTTACAAGAAATTTGAAAAGTCCGCCAGAAAGTACTTCAAACTAGTTGATTTTTTTTTGTTATAAAAGTCGGTTCCATTTTTTGCTAAAAAAATTTTTCATGTACAGTCACCAGCACCAATATCTGACACAATAAGCGTGCATAAATATCTGACACGACTCTATTTCTAGGGCCGGAAGGACCTGTCAGATATTTTTGCACGCTCCGCTGTGGTAGATATTAATGCTGGTGACTGTACCTACATTTTTTGATTTGAGTGAATTCCATGCGACACCATGTCACCGCCAGGAAGTATGACACTCAACTTCGAAGCTGTCTCACCCTGGAGATCGCATAGATCGATGTTTACTTGACATCTTATTCCGAAACTTATTTATTGTTTTGTCACTAGTAACGTGCTAGCACAAGTCTTTTCGCGATAGTTTTGAATCTTCTTCTGCGTGAAACATAAACATTGTAGTAGAAAAATAGTAGAATTATTATATGTTAATTTTTTTAACAAACGAGTTAGTGTTATGCTCTATGTCACAGGATGACTAAATATTGACTATCGATATCGAGATTAATATCACTCATGTTTAGACTTTGCTCATGTCTAGCTTTAGATACATTCTTGACTGAGCCGGCCGCGATAACTGTAGTAGGTAGTATGGCGTTCTTTTTCGAGTGTCATTGCTATTGAACTGTCAGGTTGCCTTACAGAAGAAAAGGAAACTCGTGTAAAATGACATCGCATACAGATACCCAGAATCAAGAACCAAAATCAGAAGAATAATTGTATAAGTTCATATATTGATAAATTTTTATTGTGAGCTTACTTTTTTTAATTATGTGTAACTATTATTACAAATTATATATTTTAAGCTTCTGGTACCTTGACTTTTGTATTTTTAGGACTATTGCATGGTAGGTGCACGCGGCTAGTAGCTAGTTTTATAAGATCTCCGCTTACAAATTGTATCTTTCGCGTCACTGCTTTCATTATAGTGGCATCATAATAATGTTTGATTTTGAGTTTGCATTATATTATAGGCTATGATTGGTTTTTTGGAGTCTTTTGTATTTTTTATTTCAACTCCAAATTTGTTACTTTTACGGGTATCCCGTGAAACCATATCGAAAATACAAACTGAGACATGGATGCACAGAAAAACCAGAAAAAGAGACCAGGGCTGGGAATCGAACCCAGGTCCTCAGCAATCCGTGCTGCGTGCTATAACCCCTACACCACCGCTGGACAGGAATCTAGACACGAATTTTTCCTATGCATACATATCTCAGGTTGCTTATTTCTACTACGCTACTTATGCAGCAGCACTAGCGACATCTATGTTCCGCTCTCATCGAGAGACGTCACACTCTTGTCTGGGTGAGCGGTTGGTTCCGAAAGAGTGTGACGTCTCTCGATGAGAGCGGAACATAGACAATTTTCAAAATCACTCAATATGCTTGACTGAAATGTTTACATCGTAAAATCTGGGCCATATTGCCCAGATTTTACGATGTAAACATTTATTGTCCATATTGTCCGAAATAAAGGTCTTTACTTATTATTGTAATAGCTGGTTCAGATTTTCGATCACGAACCCATCTGGACCCGGTCATTTGAAAGGCATGGGACCACAGCCAACATATCTAATATAGATGAGATGAGCAGAATTTTGGAGGTCTATCCCCTAATACACTATAAGGATCCGGACAGTAATTCACATGGAGTGGGCTATGGCGTTAATAGGATGCCGCATACAGCATTACCGAGATATGGAGTGAGATAACGGACACCTACCATTCCAATTTTCCAATATCATATAATTGTACTTTTAGTAGACGATGACATGCCGTTCACTAAATGGGCCGCTCAAACTATTGACCCCCGAAACAACGAGGTGTAGTATAATATAATGCTTCAAAAATATATTTCACATACTTTTATTCTGACCTAGAAAGACGTGTAATAATATGTGATATTTTTGATTGGTTCGATTGTATATCTATCTTGTCTGTGTGGATAGAGATGAAACGAAAATAATACTTGAATAATTGAGTGGTTTCGGTGTTACCAGTTTCCTTGACCCTTGATGCGTGGCTTTACTGGTGCGTCCATGAGGCACATGTGCCATATGACCAGTGATGTAAATAATGGAGTTGTTCTTTCGAAAAAATAATAAAATTTATTACATACATTATAATAATTATTTTATTGTATGGTAGAACTGCAACTGTCACAGGCGGAACGGCAGTGATGGGCCTGGTAATTGCAGCCTGCTCGCGTGCTCGGACAGATGAGAGGAATAAGAGCAACAAAATAATTAAAGAAACTGGAATTAATCAAAATACCACGCACAGGACTTATCACGCTAACACACTCGAGTAATATTTACCTCGACGTTTCGGCAACATTACAGTGGCCGTGGTCACGAGTAGACCAAAGAGTATATAATCACTACGTTTTAAGAGTCGGAACTCTCATACAAAACAATACCACGATTGTAGTATGAATTCAGTGTCTTTTTTGGTGCCAATATCAAGAAACGAACTGCACAGACTAAACAGGGCCGAAAAAGTCACATTGACAAGTAGTGTGTTAGGAACAGTCGATATTATCGATATTGTAAAAGCATAGTGTTGTGCTTTTTTATCGATATATTGTCAAAAAAACGGCACGTAGTGGTGCGCTTTTTTATTAATTAAATGATCGAATTAATGAAAAAAAAAGTTGTTTTTTCTTAATAATAATTTATTTTCATGTCATGGATCTGTTTTTCTTTACATAGGTAAATACAGTTTCACGTTACACAAGTATTGTATTTAGTATTGTATTGTCCGTTTTGCACTGCACAGCACTTGTGGAAGGCTGTGCATGTAAATATTCCACACTGGGCAACTCCAAAGCTGAACCTGAAACAAAGTTAAATTTAGCCAGTAGCTTACACTAACTAATGCAAGATAAAATAAATTTGGTACGCACAATCCAATTTTTGTCATATTGCAGGTCAATGACCTATGTTTACCTAGACAACTTTCTTACAATTTCTTGCCTTATTGTCAAATATGTCTTTACTTGTCAAATGAATGAAATGAAATGTAGGTGATCTTGGAAGTTGAAAATACATAATTTGTATACCTCTGATAAACAATCTACTTGCCATGCCAATGTAATGAAATTAATTCTGTAGTTTTTACCCGATTCTGGTGAAGCCCAAAAGGAGGATTGTATTTGACCTGTATGTATGCATATCCATTTGTATCTCCTCTAACTACTAAGCAGCTCAACCTATTTTTAACCCCTAACGCAAAAAGAGGAGTGTATTACATGAAGTGTACCATAAACACAGACAATACAGAAAAAATGGTCAAGTGCGAGATGGACTCGTACATGAAAGGTTCGGATTAGCCCGAAACATGTCGAGCTAACTCGATTTAAGACGTGAGTTATCCGGGTCACTATATTTAATATGAAAGGTTCCGTAAACAGTTCAATAAAAGTTTTCTGAAAATTCTTCAAATATAAGTTTTTTTTTTGCTGACTGTACTATATGCCCCTGGTTACCAAAGTACTCGTCAAGACGACAAACGAGTCCAAACTCGATGCAGTTGGTGGTTTATCACAGTGTTCCTATGGTCACCGCTAGCTTTATCATCAGATCAACTCTAAAATTCTAAATTATGCTATAAGGTATAGATTTTTATCAGTGATAGCTTACCTGTTGTATTGTCAGTTTTACACTGCGCACCACTTGTAGAAGGCTGTGCATGTAAAATTCCACACTGGGCAACTCCAAAGCTGAACCTGAAACAAAGTTTAATTTAGCCAGAAGCTTCCACTAACTTATACAGGTGAAATATAATTAGTGTGTATAGCCAATTTTTCTGTCTATTACTAATGCTCTGACCGGCAACTATTACTATACACTCAAAATACCTAGCATTATTATTGATGACGAAGCAAATTAATTTATAACATATATTGTATGTAAAAAAAATATGTGCATGTGTATTGATGTATTATTAGGGTTATGGTTTATGGGGGCGACTGAAAAACCGCGCCTGTCAGCCAAGGACTTTGTTCTGCAAGGTGCAGGCATAAGCTTGAGTCGCTTTCCCTTTTGATAGTTTGATTGTACTTATTATTTGTTATGTACCTATGTAAAATTTGTAAACAAACTATTAAATCAATATCTTTTATTATTTTATTATTATTATTATAAGATGCAGTAAGTCAAGTTGCAATAGAGATAAATTGAAAATAAAATAAAGTGTTTACCTTGCTGTTCTTGCCATCTTTAGGGGAAACCCTTCAAGAATTTCTTCAGAAAGAGGTGCATGGGAAGTCCAATTTTGTATGGCTTTCTTCTTCAGCCGGGTTTTCGATTTTTTGTGAAATCTCGTTGCCAACTACTTTCACCCACTGCTTACAACTGAAATAAATTTAATTGTCGTGATACTATATAATACGAATTGACGTCGGCCAGCCAAATATAACCTCAACACCTATTATAAGATTTATCAGTAACTTTACTTACACATGTTCACTTAGAGAAATCTAGCAAAGAACATTTTGTTTTCACAATGTTTTTCTTGAATACCACAAATTTCGCATCTCCTTATGTTGGTTTCTTAGTAAAGGACAGCCGTGAAAATTACGGTAAAAACTAGAGTCCTGTCTCGAATAAATGCACTTTAGTGAAAGAAAAGTTAATGCGGAGGGAGAAATAATCTCAAACTCAACGCTATTAACAAAACAAACACCAAAATACACGAAAATACAAACACAAAATCTCGCGAAGGCGTCCGTTCCCACGCAGCAGATGAAGGTTTGTGGGTTGCCATATAAATTGAAAAATAGAACTAAAATTTTTTCATTTACTTAAATAAAAAAGGATATCCAGTCAGAACTATTTTTATATTGTATTATTTATCTTAGTAATATTTTTTTCCGCTTATTTTTTTTTTCACAGCTTAAAATGTGAAGAATTGCAAATATTATAATTTAAGTGAAATCTTCTAAACACAGATCATTTCATAAATATGGCAACCAATAAGTTATTTGGAGAGGTTGGTACAAAAAGACACTAGCTCCATACATTAGATTTTTTGTATGGAGTTTCAACCCACTGGAGTAGACTGAAGTGGGGGGTGTCAAGTCTGCCTGCAGCGCGAGTCCTTCGAACTACCCGCACTTCGTCATTTTTATTTGTCACCCCACACTTCAGTCTACCCGTGACCACGGCCACTGTAATGTTGCCGAAACGTCGAGGTAAATATTACTCGTGTCTAAAAATATATTGTTTCCAAAATACTTACTTGATTTATAATGCATAATAATTGGCATTATTATTGGGATATGAATTACTGTACCAGTGGGAAAATTACAAATTAATTATACCCCCTGCCCCGTCAACCAGACTAGTCAGCCGTAGATACTACAGGCAAAGAGCGCTCAAAAAGTAGCAAGTAAAGATATTCTCTTTTTACTCTTAGTATTTGAGGACATGTAAAACTATTTGAGCATTTCTAAATAAAGTTTGTACATTTGATTTGCGACTCCTATTGTGATAAAAATTTGCAGGTATGTAGAGTGAACGATACTGAGCCGTAATAACATAGTCTCTCAAATGTCCCAATTGGTTTGTATGAAATTTCCTTTTTTGTTACCAAAACTACGGATTTGCGGTAACAAAAAAGAACTTTCCATAATTGGGACATTTCGGGAGACTATGTTTATTTAAACTCAGAGTGAACGATTCACTCTATCTACCTGCAAATTTTTACCCAAATCGGAAGTCGCAAATCAAATGAACAAACGTTTTAGAAATGCTCATTTTTAGCACTGTAGCTTGCTGTGGCAAAGTATTCAAACTGTTCAGCTACCTATGAGCTTGACTGCTTCGAATTAGGTTTGATGCAACATCTGTCTCCGATGATGACGTGTCAGCTAAACTGACGTGCCCGTAGTCTGCAAGTACGACGGATTATTTGGGTAGTTCTAGTTCCTTCACAAGACCTTGAGAAAGAACTGCGGGATTTTCCGCCTTTGTACCTTTGCAAGAACTGAAGATGCTACTGCGAAAGGAACAAAGGCTAAAAATAAACGCAGTTTTTCCTTCAAGTCTTGTAAAGGAACTAATGCAAAAAAAACGCAATAGTTCCATCGCCACGAACATCCAAAGGAACACTGCCAATAATCCAGTACGCACGACTACAACCTGCTGATCGGAAAAAATCCTAGCAGATAATACTTACTATAGTAGTTATATTGAACGAATCGACAACTGTTTTCGACTCGAAGTAACAAAGGTAGTGTAGATGATTTGGAACTGCTCGTAGTCTTCTGCTGATTGTGCCAAATCATCGGTTATGATATCCTAACAAAATCAATTTATATAAGTAGGTACAAAATTAGCACGGATAATTTTTTACCGCAATTTGATACCAGTTATCGGCGAGTGGAGTGGTCGAACTTTGCTGTTATGTAAGTATTTCGTAAGTATTTATTATACCTATAAAGGCAAAACATGGCCAAAAATGCATGAGATTTGCAAACGTATTCCTTGAGGATCGCAGAGGTGCAAGAAGTTTTTTTGTTTAATTCGAATACCTACACTACAGAGTAGATTTTTTCTTCAACGGGAGCGAAGCCGCGGATTAAGCTAGTAATTATATATACGAACTGAGAAATCCAGATGCAGAAGCCTAGATAAACTCTTCGTCAACTCTTTTCATGGTTAGCAACTTATTAATAATGATATTAGCAGCTTATGATTACTAATTCTCTACTAAAAGTCTTACCACAGAAATGAGTGATGATGATGATGATAATTAGGATAGTAAACTCTGTATGGTTTTTATACCTCTTTTGATAGAAAGAGCTTACAGAAGCACTGTTCATAAAAATTAGGTATGTCTAAAGGCACTGTTACACATGCTCGTTACTGGGACTGAAGCAAACGCGTTCACACTTGCTTAATACCTTTCCCCCTTCCACCCCGTCTCGAGCTTGCCACTAATAAGCATGCTCGATAGTAGCATGTCCTGTTCACACATGCTACTAGCTAGCATTTGCTCAATAGTAGCATGCTTTCTTGCTACTAAAGAGCATGTGTAACAGTGTCTTAAGGGACTTTGGCCTTACGGATGCCCTTGATAAACTTGATTGCCTGGGCATTCCTGTGCGTGTCGTACAAGGTGACTAAGAGCCCTGGTGGCAGCGCTCTCTATTGCCAACTACGAATTCCAAACTCCACTCTGCGGCGTGGAAGGTAAGGACAAACCTCCGCACTATTTTCCAAGAAACTCTCCTGTAGATTTGCTACTGATTTTCAACCGACGATCATGACCACTTTAGCATGTAGTAATACGAAAAGTAACTATAAATATAACCTGAATAATAGCAAGACCATCAACCAAGACAAGAAACCGTGATCAGAATCTCGGTAATTTCTCAATTTATCGTACACATATTATGAACACTTGAAAGGCGTTTGGCTCGTATTAAATATGCGAACAGTTATCCAAGACCCTGCTTCTAATTATCAATAAAATACTTATAGATTTATAGGTCGTAGTAAAATTTTCGAGTAAAGTACAGTTGGTACAAAATTTCGTGACTCGATAAAGAAATGTGAATATTACTCGAGGAGTACCCGATCGGGTAGCTAAGTGTCGCAATAGACTTTCGCTAGCTGGCGCTGTCTATTTGAGTGTGTGCGTGAGCTCCTAGTGTCCGTATACGGCCGCAATTGACGTTCAAAGTAAGCACCTCGTTTGCGGCTTTGCGGAATATTTCATTCGAGTGTGGGGTCAAAAATCGGTTACGCTTTATATACTCCGCCATTAGTTTTGGTGAAATAATTCTTCATAATTTACGAAAAAAACCTGGAAAAAGGAACTATTGATAACAGCGCCATCTAACGGACATTGCTCATGAGCTAACCAGGAGCTTACCCCTTAATTGCCTTTTACGACACCCACGGCAGGAGATGGGTCCGTCCTAATGTAAAACTGGGCAGGGCACGGAATAAGTACTTTTTTAACATTTATCTTAACGCCATATTTGCTACAATTGAATTTATTCAAAAAGTTAAACTTTACAGGATTATTATTAATTCTATATGTTATTACTTACATTGGGTTAACTATCCATATCCGTCCCAGTCTCAAACTATCTCTAGGTAAACCAATAGACAGACAGAGTTCCTGTCACATTCAGTAGCGACGTTAGGGTAGGGCGCGGTGGGGCGGCCGCCCAGGGCGCTGGACTAAAGCCTGTACCTTCTAGAAAATTCACAAAAGTTGGGGGCGCCGTGGAAATCTCGCCCAGGGCGCTGGAAGTGCTAAAACCGGCACTGGTCACATTTAAAATATTAGTAAGATGTAGCATTATAACGAATGCCACAGTTATATTAAATGTTGTTGTTATAATATATACACACCCTACTAGTTGACATTATTACTCTAAGACACGGGAAATTATTTTGAATTCCATCTTGAAAGAGATTGGAAATATACGATCAGATCTAAATACAATTTTTAAATCTGCTCTTTTTTCGCGTCATTACATTGAGTAATATCGCTAGGCGCGAGGTTGATAGAAAAAGCAACCAATGGCATTGTTTCAGAGAACCGTCCCTTATAAAACCATGCGATCTCATTGGTCATTTCTTTCATTCGTCTCGCAGATCTTATGGAAATTCAGGCTATGAGAAGAAAATTTAGATCTACTTTGTACTGTAAAGCTCGCCTATGTTTAAGTCAAAACATGTTATAAATTAATATTTAATCCATCAAGTTTGTATTTTTGATTTCATCCATTGCGTTTCATGGCAGGTAAGTCTAACATACGACTACATTAGTCAAAGTTACGTAATAATCGGGAAAAACATTTCTTATTCCCCAAGTCACAGCGGAAAAGAAGAACCAGTGAGGACACTCAATCGTATAAGTATCTAAACTTATAGGTACAGCAACGTTTATCTCTTTATCAAGATAAGATCGTACCTAGTTAGGGCTGCCATCCGTCCGGGTTTCCCCGGATTTGTCCTAGTTTAGAGGGCGTCCGGGGAACGTACGGGCGGGGTTTCATTTGTAGTCCGGGGTTAAAAATGTTTTTAATTTTTAGACCAATGCAATTAGAA